>NW_020954553.1:14417209-14576836 GCF_900497805.2 Vombatus ursinus | reverse complement strand
AGGAAAGGCCCTATGCAAAAGGTGGCGCTCAAAATGGACCTTGATTTTATTATTTTTTTAAATTTTTTACAAGGCAATTGGGGTTAAGTGACTTACCAAGGGTCACACAGTTAGTTAGTGTCAAGTATCTGAGGCTGGATTTGAACTCAGGTCCTCCTGACTCCAGGGCTGGTACTGTATCCACTATGCCACCTAGTTGCCCCTGGACCTTGATTTTTAGGGGTCATAAGAAGCACAGAGAAAAGGAACTGCATTGCAGGCATGGCAGGGGGGACAGCCAGTGTAAAGACATGAAGATAGGAGATGAGATGGTGTGTATGAGCCACAGGAAGAAGGCCAGTTTGGCTGCACTGCAGTGTTAAATGAAGAGGTTTATTAAGGCTAGAAAGGAAGGTCAGGGCCAGGTTGTGAATGGCTTTAAGTGCCAAATAAAAGAGCTTATTTGATTCCAGGGGCAATGAGCAGTAATTTACTGAGTAGGGGTGTGACACAATTAGACCTGCACTCGATGATCAGCTGCAACGGAGAAGAAACTTGCAGCAGGGAGCCCATAGTATAAGAAGTGAGGAGGGCCTGAAAGGGTGGCAGCTGTGTGAGCAGAGAGAAGGGGACAGTTAGGACAAGCCAAGACTTAACAAATAATTGGTTATATGGAGGGGATGATGGTTATGGGTAGGATGACTCCAAAGTTGTGAACTTGGACGACTACAAGGAGGCTAAAGCCTTTGCCAGACAGAGGAAATTTCATCGTCTTACTACTCCACCTTAGAAAGGTGGACCCTTGGCCAAAAAGCCTGGTTCCCTTCATGGTACAGACGGAAGAATGGATGTACTGCCAAGACATACAAATGGATTAAGTCTCACGGAGAGTTGGCGACCAATCTTCTAGAATGCCCCCTTTCAACTACAATTGGGAGACACGATGTTTCTGAAATGGACACTTCTTTCTAAATTGTAGGAATGGCAAATACATACGTGTAAATTGGTTAATACCGTGCCCCCTCTTAGAAGAAAAATCCACAGTAGCCATGGCCAATTTTTTCATTCCCTGTTGTTTTCACAGATCTTCCCCCAGATCCCACTAGTCTGTTGACTAGAGAAAAAGCAAGTTACAGATGGCAAAATAGCAGCTAACCACCCTCTCTGCCATTATAACCAAACAGCTTCTGGCTTGCCTACAGAGTTACTATGACCAAAAAGCAGCTGATTACAGAGTTTAGGAATGATGCTACTCTTAACTCAAATTAAGGTGGAGGAAGGGAAGAGGTGAACGAATCCCAGAATTTTAGAGCTAAAAGGAGGGGCAGCTAGGTGGCGCAGTGGATAGAGCACCGGCCCTGAAGTCAGGAGGAACTGAGTTCAAATCTGGCCTCAGACCAAACACTTGACACTTACTAGCTGTGTGACCCTGCGCAAGTCACTTAACCCCAATTGCCTAAAAATTAAAAAAAAAAAAGAGAGAGAGCTAAAAGGAGTCCTAGGGAATATCTAATTTAATTCCATTCTGCAGCTAGGGAAACTGAGGCACAGAAAGGAGACCTGCCTCTCACATTAATTAGCATGTTTCAGTATGTGAAGGATCAAATTTAGTCTCACTGACATTTAGGGAAAAAGTAAACATAGCCAATATGAACTATAAAAACCCCAACAGTCTTAAAGGGGAGGTGCAAAGTCTCTTAAGCCACCACCTTAAATACTAGCTGACTTTCCTGGTGAGGAGGGGACTGACCATGCTTCATTTCTCCAAAGCAACAAGAGAAAGAAGGGTAAAGAAATATGCTGTTAATGAAGTCCTTGAATTGGGAGCGACAATGAAGTCCCTGAATGGAGCAAAAGAGGAGAAGGCCACTATCAGCTACATGCTGTTCCTTTCCCTGGTAGGAACTCTGGCAAAATGGGGCTGGAGGGGTGGGGGTGGGGGTGGTAGGGGCATGGGGTGAGAAGGCAGAGGCAAACAGTCTTATCAAGGCTGGCGGTAAATCTACTAGTAGAGACTAATCTAGTGGTTGGAGATCTTTGCCTTCAATAATCATCTATGTTGGTTTTGTAGCTTACCAGGAATCAGAGAAAATTGATGGAATCTAAGATGGTATTTTCCACCAAAGTCTACAGTAGATTTCATCTCAGTTTAAAGTCTGCTGAGCTTTTCCTGAGGTAGCTGACTGGACTGTGACTTACCTGAAGGTATAGTTTCCCGGGACCAGGTTGGTCAGTTTTAATATGGCTGTGTCTTCAGATACTTTTTCTTCTCTCAGGGGCCCCTTCAGTTCTTCCCAGTGGTATCGAACAATTTTATCATCATCCGTGCTTTCTGATCACAAAGAAACCTCACATGTACACGTGGTGCTCTCTTTGCATATGTCTTATATAGAGCAGGAACTACAGACTGTCTCTTGAAAGTATTTTTCTCCTAGCAATGGGAGATTATTCAGAAGGTCTAAGTAGCTGCCTCTGCAGCACAGGTGCAAGCAACCTGTGGTCTAATGCTGCTTCTTCCAAAGGCAATGACTAGCAGCCTTCTACCCACTTCCCTCTCCATATGGCACCCTTTTTCTCTCTCTTCCTCCCCCTCCTCCTGTTCTCTTTCTTCCATTTTCTACCTTTGCCTCAGGGCTGCCAACAGCACTCCTGGACAAAGCTGGTTGGTGGCATTAGGGACTAAAGAGAATCCTGTGACAAAACAATCCACACATACTAGGAAAGGAAGGTTGAGCAATATCTTCACGGAACTCAATCAAGCTCATATTATGAATAGCCTAAAGATCTATGACATTGTTTGAACAGTGGTGAAGGGTCAAGAGTTCTCTGTGCTTCATTCTTCAACAGAATCTACTTGCAGGGGCAAGAAAACTCTGTGTCACCCTAGGAGAAGATAAATACCACTGAGTGGTACGGAAAGCTCTCCAGGTAAGGTCTCCGCATCTTTGTCTACTACTCACTCTGCCGTGTGAAAAAAATTCTGGTGATATTAACGTGTTCTCAATTTAAGGGGTAGGAACACAAACTAGGTAAACTTATGAAATCATGACACTCCAACTAAAAGAACTTTAAGTGACTGTGCAGCCTTTCCACCCCGAGGTATGTACAAGTTGCTTTAATCCATTCCAGTTCTACGGCCGGGGGCTTTAGCCGCCTTGGGCAGCACAGGAGCAGCAGAGGGAGGTTCACAATGACCAAAGTGATGCCCTGGGGCTGCACGCCTCGCCCCCATAGGGCACTTACTCTGGCAGAGCAGGGTGAATGCTGACCGCAGAGTCATACGCTAGGGAGAGTACTTACGGCTGCCATCAATGACCGTGGAAGTGGTTGGCAGAGAGATCTCCTGGAATCGTGGTGACACAACAGCAACAGGGGGCTGGTTCACATGAGGCTCTGTAAGAACATTGACCCGGTAACATAAGGAGAACATATGGGCCTTGTGGTAAAGTAAAGAAGAACCCATTGGGCTCCAATGACACCGTTTGATAAGCCTGTCTAAGCTAGTCACTGGGGAGGGGGCGAAGAACACAAGCATGCTGTAAGCCACTTCCAGGTAATCAAAGGTTAAGAGACCCAATTCTTTTTTCTCTCCGGGGACGGTTAGGACACTGTGAACACCAACTTGTAAAAACCCTGCTCACATCCAAATCTAACTTAGTTACTCTTCAGGCTTAGGCCAAAGCCTCTCACTGTGCTGCTATGGGTTACGTTCCAGCAGCAGAAGACAGACCCATGGGGCAGCTAGGTGGCACAGTGGATACAGCACCGGTCCTGAAGTCAGGAGGACCCGAGTTCAAGTCCGGCGTCTGACACTTGACACTTACTAGCTGTGTGACCCTGGGTAAGTCACTTGACCCCATTGCCTAGCCAAAAGAAAAAAAAAAAAAGAGAGAGAAGACAGACCCACCTAAGAGTGGGCCTACAGTGGGTCTCCTATAACAATGCTCTTTACTACATGAGGAAGGCCATGAATAATTCCCCAACAATCACTTAGTGGCTTCACGTATAGCTTAGGAGGTGGTATGATGTGATCTCTGCAGATATAATTATTACCCTTGTATAGCAACCACCCTAAAATGGCTGTAAACTCCAGGAATGCTCTCATTTCTTTTGTAAATGATCGATCAGGCTCTATTTTTGGTCAAGCAAAAGACAGACTGCCCAGTACCTAGGTTGAAGAGCTTAAAACTTCTAAACCGAGGTCTGGAAAGGTACAAAGCTCAAGGAGAGAAAGCTGACAATCCCTGGCTCACGGTTTCAATGGGTCACGGAGGTAACCGTAGGTTCTCAGAGACCGTACCAGCATAGCACAAGTTCTGACAAGCCCTACAAAGCTGGAAAGTCTTTGGTTATAGACCACAAAACACTGTGTCTGATGTCTGAGGACCAACCTAACTAAGCACACAGAGGCTCAATACCAAGACAAAAATATAGATCATCCTCTGCTCTCTATAGCCCTATTCTGCTTCCTTAGTGATAGATCCTTCATCAATATTTCTCATCTGAACAGGTGCCGTAGGTCAACAATGATGTGGGCCCAGAATTCAAGAGGAGGAAGAGATTAGGCCGGGTCACATCTGAGAACCTACGTGGTGCTTTCAATGAACCCAGATTGCTGGCTGCCACAACAGCCCATCTCGTTAGCACCGATAGAGCTTACCACTGATATAGAATAATCAGAGAAAGGCCTCAAATGTATTGTTTGGATAGGTATGGAAAAGATAAGTTTAAGAAGGTCACAAGATAAGGAATAAGCAGCTATATAATGCCTACTATGTGTCAGGCACTGGGCTAAGTGCTTTACAGATATTATCTCATTTGAGCCTCACAACAACTCTGGGAGATAGGTGCTATTATTATCCCCATTACATAGTTGAAGAAACTGAAGCAAACAACGACTAAGTGACTTGCCCAGGGTCACACAGCTAGTAAGTGTCTGAGGCTGGATTTGAATGTAAATTTCCTGACTCCAAGCCCAGTGCGGCATGGAAACGATTGCAATCCTCATTGATGAAAGGAATATCAAAGCCAAGAGGCCTTTGATTACAAAGCTCAAGAAAGGAAAATTGATCCCCAGAATAAAATAAAATACCCACAAACAGGTTCTAACCTGTTTAGCTTTGTCAATAAATGAATGGAAAGGGCTATCAGAACTTCAAGATCGGGACGTTAAAGGTGGCACTGAGAGAGGCACTGAAACACAGGTTTTGGCTTCTGTGGTATCTTCCCCTGTCTGCTCTGCCCCCATTTGTCTAGAAATGCCAAGCAAGAGTTAAGAACATAAAGAGTTTTCCTATGATCCACTAACAAGCCAGCTGCAGGAAGAATCTGTTGGAAAGGAGGAAAAGTTGGCTCCTACAGTGAAAGAGGAACAGTGGTGGATGCATGAGGAACTCTCTGTACAGTCCTGCATCTCTGGAAGGAAAATAAATGATCATCCCCCCAGTGCCAGATGATAGGTTTTTTTTCTTTAGACTCTGGCTCTTGGCTCTCTCAGGCCATTTTCCTGAAGCATATGGTGCTTTCTCAGAACAGCATGCTTAGAGAAGTCCTCCCAAACAGTTCTTTGGTAAAATTGCTGGGCTAGGTTCTTTCTGCACAATGGTCATATTACCAATGCCACCCTCTCTTGCAGATTGTTTTAGCTAAAGCCGAAGCAGAGACTTTTCCAGAAACATATAATCACAAAAAAAACTGTAAAACATTCCAAAGCCTAAATTTCCTTCCTCCTTAAAATCTTACAACCCAAGATTGGGATCTACATACCTGGATTTACCGTCACATTCACATATCCCTCCCCATGAGAATTCTGGCCATGTACAACCACTTTGAATTCATAGAGACCAGGGGTGAGCTGTAAAGAAAGAGAAAGGGCCTTATTAGACAATCATGAAGCACAAACAATCTGATTTACAACAATCCCCAAACATCAAGCCTTGAGCCCCGGACTTTAGCATATATTTTGTATAAACTTTGTTTTTTTCAAATGAACAAAAACTATCTTCTTTCTCTCCAGCCTTCCCTTTGACCACTGAAAAAGAAAAAGAGAAAAATAAAACCCTTGTAACAAATATGCACAGTCAAGCAAAACACATTACTGCACTGGCCATGTCTAAAAACTATTCTCAGCAACCCTTTGTGGCATTAGTCACAGAATGAGAAAAAAGGAGTGGGGAAGAGAAGGCCAAGCAACGGATTGGAAATTCAGTTCAGGAAACAATAATTAAGGGCACATATGTAAGACACTGTGTTAGGAGCTGGAGATACAGAGATAAAATAGGACTGATCCTGCCTTCTGTGAACTTACCTGTAGTAGGACGGAGAAGACAAAGACAAATAATAACATAAGTACAAAGAAGATGGTCTTCGAGATTATCGTTTTGGAAAAAGAAGAAGAAAAAGAAAAAGACATACTTGCATAAGAGATGAGTAAAGAAAGAAATCACTTATTTATAGCTGAAGAAAGAAAGAGGAAAAAAAAAACAAAACAGAAAGTAGGACCTGAGCTGGGTCTGAAGCAAAGAAAGGATTTCAAGAGATCAAAGTTCAAAGGGAAACAATGAAAAGCAAAGGCAGGACATAAAGGCAAAGAGGCTGGAAAAGGTAGAATTAGATCTCAGAACAGGAAATAGTCTTGTAAAGGAAGGGGAGGCAAGTTTCTAAAAAGGTTGGTGAGCTTGGAGCCAGACCATGAAGGTATTATTTCATTCTACAGAGCAATGAAGAAACCACTGGAACACTTTGAGCAGGGAAGTGGAACAGAAAGGGGAGAGAATGGAGGCAGGGAAACCAGTTAGGAAATCATTGCATTAGTCCAGGCAAGAGATAGCAGTGGTCTAAACGTTACACCAGGGGTAGAAAGAAAGGATGGGTATTAAAAGAGATACTGAAGGGATATACTCAAAAAGACTGAAGGACTGACTAGATGAAGGAAGGGGAAGGAAGAGTCAAAAATGACAGAAGTTTTATGTTTTAATGCCAATTCTAATAGTAATTGCCTCTGGGACAACATGACAGGTTTCAATTCTCTGGATGTCAATGTTCCTATAAGGGTAATATTGAAGTCCGAGAGATTTCGACCCCTCAAAGACCGAAATATAGGATGAGGTCATCTGAAATGAATTCACAAACTCAAGCAATCTTTAAGTCAAATGTTGTTATGCTTTTCAATAGGCAAAGATTCTTAAGGAACCTGCAACCTAAAAAGAATGATGCTAAAGCTTATATTGGAAAAGCAGTAGATTATGTGCCAAGTATGCTAATTAGGTGATAACATACAACTATGTCATTCACTACTGGAAACCAGGGAGCAGGGTCCTAAGGGGTGTATTTTTTGGTCTGTTATGTCTGTGACAAGAGAGCTTCAGGAGATGATGTCTATAACTTGACCCCTGGATTGTACACAATAATTGTGGGAATCAGTACATGATAGTTCTGTTGATACAAGATAGTACAAGGGAAATTCTACAGAGGTCAGTTTGTTCTGGTAACAGGGAGAGATAGTTTGCCTTCCTGGGCCCACTCATGAGTCACTGCCAGAGATAGGGTCTTTGGGATGTAGGGAAACTGCCAGGGATAGTGTTTTTTCTGGGGCCAGAGAGAAATTGGGGTCCAAGCACAAGGCCATCAGTAATAAGTAAGGCCCTTTATACTCTTTTAGCTAACACGACTGGTCTGTGAGGTTTAAATGATGATCTTTAAAAAAAACAACAACACTAGAAAAAGAGTCTGGAAGCATAGTAGAGTGCTGGGCTTAGAGTCAGAAAGACTCAAGTCTAACTCTGGCCTCAGTCATTTATTAGCTGTGTGACCCTGGGCAAGTCACTGAACCTTTGCCTGACTCAGTTTCCTTAACTGTAAAATGGGGGTGATAATAACAGCACCTGCCTTGCAGGGTTGTTGTGAGGATCAAATGACATAATATTTGTAAAAGCATTTAGCAGAGTATCTGGCACACTGTAGGCACTATATAAATGCTTATTCCATCCCTTTCCCTTCCTTTCCCTAGAAAAGTGTAGGATAATTACTGAATTCCATTACAACAAGGAAATGCTCACAGCTATGTGGATCCTAAGGTCAACTGTCTTGTGAGGTCTAAACTCCTTATACTACTGCTACAAGCTGTTCAGCAATTATATTTATAGCCAATACCGTTCTGCCAGAGAAGTTTTTCTCACCAAAAATGTCATAAACTAACAAATACTGGAAACCTGCCAGTTGGGCCTTTGAAGGACTCATTTCTGAAGAGATGCTCAGGATCTGAGTGCTAAAAGTCTCTCTTGACCCTTCTGTGTATAGAAAAAAAAATCCTACCTGGTATTATACACTTTAGAAAAAGGATGGGTACGCCTTACCCACCCCATATACAGGAAGGAAATTCACCTTGGAGAGCTTGAGGACCCGTGAATGCTGTCCTTCCATTTCCCCACTGTAGTTTGTAGGATGAGTAATCAGCTTCCATTCGTAGGAGTAGATTTTGCCTAAAGAAGGGCCAGTTACAGAAATCATGAAAACATACACCTACACCCCCTAGAGTGAGGGCATCCACAATGCCTACCAATAATTCTTATTTTTATACAAAACAGATCTGAATTTCAGACATAGCCTTACTTTTATAGGTCTCATCTCAAAGCTTCTCAGGAGCTAGACCACATGGGATTCAAGTAATCTGCTTGAACATGAGGGAGGGTTCAACTGACCCTGCTCTTGCTACTGCCTGCTGCTCTCCAGGTCCCCCACGGCTCAAGCCTACCGCTCCCTCCTCCCAAATAAAAATTATAGGTGTGTGGATGCATGCCCAGGTGTGGTGTGGTGTGATGTGGTGTGGTGTGGGGTGTGTGTGTGTGTGTGTGTGTGTGTGTGTGTGTGTGTGTGTGTGTGTGTGTGTGTGTGTGTGTGTGTGTGTATAAAAATGGTGGCATCCTAAGTGATGCTATGTTAGTGGTGACTGCTGATTCTTACTGACAATATCTGCCCTGGAATCTCCTCCTCCCAACCAGCAGAGATGAACTCACTGGAAACAAAGACTGTTTTCTTAAAAACTTCTTTTGCAACAAAGAACAGCAATGATTTCTAAATAACACGGTTCGGAAATAGCTTTGCACCGAGTGCTAACAATGCTCGTCTCACTAAGGTCATCACACTCTGGTGAGTTAAAAGAGTTGCTCAAATCCTGCTGAGCCAAATAACATCCTGCAGCAAGCGAGGACTGCAGGAGATGGCCCATTTAAAACAGCCCCTATTTAAATTCATTAAAATCAGATAGAGCACATATCACAAAAGTCCTACCTCTTTGATGTCATAGTTTCTTGTTCAGAACAAATAAGGGAGATTGTTTTATTGTCCCAATGGGGAAAATACTCCCCACACTGCTTGGGATCAAATATGCAGATAGGTAAGCAGACATGCAAAGAGCCCTGGCTCTGGAGTCAGACGACCCGAGCTCAAATCCTATCTCTGCTATTTTCTGACTGCATGACCTTAGGCAAGTCACTTCTCTTTGGGCCTTGGTTCCCTCATCTGTAAAATGAGAAGGTTGGACTTGATGATCTCTGAAATCCCCTGCAGCTCCAATTTCATAATCCTACACCTCAAGCTAGGTGAGGGGGCTATGCAAGGACTCAGTTTAAGTGACCGTTTTAGGTTTAAAGAGGAGAAAATACCACTCATGGCAAAAATATATTGAAAAGGAGAATAATCTGAGTGAGGAGTTAGCCCCTTCTTTTCTCATGAGTCCAAATGGCATTAGAGGGTTAGTGCTCCCTTGTTTAAATGAGTAAGAATTCAGTTCCAAAATGTCCTGTTTCTAAAGGCCTGATCTCATCTTACAAACACAAGGCCTCTGTCCACACAATCCTTTCTGCCTCTCTCCAGTATAGCCCAGGTTTATGCACTGTGATAGGATCATAGCACCTTAGAGCTAGCTAGAGGTCAGCTGGTCCAACCCTTTTATGTTAGAAATGAGAAAACTGAAGACCTAAGAAATGGGGCAAGCAACCTTGGACAAGTCATGTCCCCTCCCTGAGGTCTTAATTTTTCTAAGTCATGTGCTAAGGGTGAGGAGATAGGAAATTGTATGCAAAAAGAGAATTAGAGTTTAATTTGATACAAATATAACATCTTTTCCATTCCCCTTCTTTTGTGTTCCCCTGCCCCATGGAAAACCAGTACTCATGGATTTGAAAAAGGACAATATCCTTGGAGCAAGGAATAAAAAACTGAATCTTACAGATAGCGTAGAGTCCAAGAGCAGTAATAATCAATTAGGAGTCTGTTGGGCAGAATACTGATGTGATCAATTTCCTGAATATAGTAAAAACTGGGGGGAAAGGGTTGAATGAAAGTTTGTGCACTAGTCAATTTTGGGTACAAGTCTATACTAATTCACACAAATTTAAATGCAAGTTAGAAAAAAAGAGTATACTAAGTACAAGGGATTCTCACATAGAGTTGAGGTAAAGGAGCTAAAATCCTACTTTTATCATTCCCTCAAATCTTCAAAGGCCAATGAATTTGCTTCCACCTACAATTCAAAACCACCACCAGGGGAAAGGAAAAAAACCTCAACTTCTTGAGGAAGGTGGAATGAATTGATAAGAAACCTCAAGCTGTGAGACAAAAAATACAGATCACAGCATTTAAACTTTTTTAAACTATTTTCTGTATAAACATGATATTTAAAGTGTACATTTGAAGTAGGGCACAGGATCTAGTAGCATTATGGGTAATTGAAATGTATATACCTAAAATGGAAAATTAAATGCAGGAAGAAATACAGCTATCAGAGATATTAGGAAAATCATATGACTTCAGCTGAAAGGGTCCTTAAAAATGATGTCATTCAAATTTCCCATTTTATAAATGAGGAAATGGAGAGTCAGAGAGGGGGTCACTTTCCCAGTGTCACACAGGTAGAAAGCAAGAGAATCAGAATTTGAACTCAGGTCCTCCGACCCCAGAGCCAAGGATACTTCATTCAATAGTTGTGTTCTTGAAAAGTTATGTGTGTATAAATAAAATATTTCAAAATTAAGGAATCTTAGCATCTGAAAGGGCCATCTAGTCTAACATCTTGCCCTCTGCTAGAAAATTCTCTATGGTGTCATTGAGGGGAGCCATTCAGACTGTTTAAGTTCTTGTAGGTACAGGAAGGCCCCTTTCTCCCAAAGCAGCTCATTACACATAACTGGGCAGGTCATCCTGTTAGAAAGTTTTATGCTACAATGAGCCTAATTTGCCTCACTGTAATTTCCACCCACAGGCCCTTGCTCTGTCCTCTGGAGCTGTATAGGAAAAGCCTCATCCCTCTTCCATTTGATAGTCCTACAGATAGATACTTGGTGGCAAGTACTCTATTTCTCTCATATAAGCAAAAACACACCTAGTTCTTTAACTGTTACTTATATAACAAAGAGTATTACTTAAAGAAATCTTTTGTAATACTAAAAACCATCCCCTGAATTATGTTTTACAAACGAAATTTTAGTTCACTAATTTTTTTTTTTAAAGTAGCATAACCATATTAACAGTGGACATTCTGAGACTAAAGCTCTTCCATGCAAAATACTGGGCTCCCCTCAGAGTTTTTACCTTCCTCTGGTGCTGGGATGACAAATGCATTTAACTGAACTTCATTCTTGGGCAGGGTCATCTCTACGCTGTCTCCTGCAGATACTACCAACTCCTTTATACCTGAGAAGAAAGCATATACACTAGAATTAGCAACAGAGCTAATGGAGACTTCTCTTCATTCTGTGGCCAAAATCCAAAGTCTGTAAAAGGGTAGGCTATGTCAGATGTTCCTCACCACTTCTAGTCTCTCTCTAATCTAGCCTGTATCCAGGTTTCTATCTTCATTATGCCAGTGCACCTGCTATATGAGTTCCTGCTAACTAAATCCAATAGCTTTTCCCACAGTCATAGGCCAACTTCTCTGAGTCATCTGATACTTGGGAACTTCCTCCCTGAAGCCCTCCTGCCTTTGGTCTAGGATATCATATAACGCTAGTTTTAGTGGATTACAAGATCAATCTGAGTACAAGTGTAATATGGCAACCAAAGTCAATCAAGTACCACAGAGCATGGCCTCCAGGAATGAAGGGATGATAGCGGAGCCTGTACACTGTACTCTGCCTTAGACCACGCACAGACTGTGGTGTCCTATTCTGAGCATCACAGGTTAGAAAGGGCACTGACATGCTAGAAAGCATGCAGAGTGGGACGACCAAGATCAGGAAGGCCCCAGGGTCCGTGTCATAGAAGGATTAGACGAAAGTATCTGAAATGTTTGGCTGGCAAAGAGAAGGCCCAAAAGGGACATGATAGCCTGCTTCAAGAACCTAGAAGGATATCTTATGGAAGGATTAGGCTTTTCTGTTTAGTCCCAGAAGGCAGAACTAGCAGCAAAGGATGGAAGTTGCAAAGAGATGTCAGGAAAAACCTCCTCACAATTAGAGCTATCTACACATGGGATGGTCTGCCAGGGGAGGTAGTGGGTCCTGAGTAGAGGTTTTCAGACAGATTGGATGACTATTCATTAGGTGAACTGTAGAAAGGATTCTTTTTGGGGTATGGGCTGGACTCATTGACTCATGGTTGCTTCTAACTCTGAACTCTAGTGATTCCAATTCCACTTCTTTTCCTACTTTTCTGTTCTCCCCCTTCTCCCCATCCCCCCACACCCGAACACCACGCTCCATGATCTAATTGTGAGCCTCTTCCAACTCTGAGTCACTGGCCTCTGTTATTTCTATAATCACTTTCTCATAGATTTCATCCAATTTCATAGCTTCACTGATCACTCCACTCCTATGTCTGCTACTCTAAAATCTGTAACTCTAGCTCTTACCTCTCACTGAAACTCCAGTCATATTTCCAGTTGTGGGAACAGTTCTGCATTCCTATGTGACATTTCCATCAGGATCTCAAACTAAACTCATCTTTTCCACCAAAATGGCTTTCCTTCCTAATTTTTCCCATTTTTATCTATGGCATGATCCTTTTAGTACTTGAAATACTTTCAGGCTTGAAAACTCAGTCATCTTTGGATATACAGGATGAAGAAAAGGCAGGAAGCAGTCACCAAAGCTTGTCAATTTTTATTTTGTAATATCTGAATCATTCCCATTTCTATCAACTTCCCCCTACTCCAGCAACTCACCACCTCATGCCTGTATCACTGCAACAGCCCAACTGTTGTCCTTACCTCTTGCCTTTCTTTGCTCCAATCTAATCAAAAAACCAAGGCCAGATTAATCTTCCTAAAGAACTGACATCATTCCCTGGCTCAAGAACCTATAATGTCTCATACTGAACTGAAGTACCAATCCAAGTCCAAACTTTTAATCCTGACACTTACTCAAAAATCTTTACAACCTGAACCCTCCCTAATGAGCTTTTTCCTTTATCTAAACAAGAACCTTTCACTTCATTCAGATCAGTTTCCCAGTCACTAGGGCCTAGTGTCCCTTTTATATGCCAAGCTCATCTAACTGTCATTATGTCCCTCCTCTTCCCCTCTGCTAATCAAACCTTTACCTATCCTCCAAGGTCCAGCCCTCTACAAAGACGAAGCCTTTCATGACTACTCCAGTCTACCCTGATCTCTTCCTTTCCTCTGAGCTCCTACAGGAATAGGCCATAGGTCTATATGGTCTTATATTCCTCTAGTTTTCTTATCTCCCCAATATCATAAGCACCCTGAAGTCTTCCTCGCACCCCTCCCCCAGATAGTGCCTGGGCACATGGGAGCAGCTTAACGCTTCTTTACTTGGCTGAGACCTAACACCAAACAAGCTTTGAGGAATGATGACATTTTGTTTGCATGGCAAATACAAAACATCCACGTAATACTCACCTCCTATTTGGAACTTTATGATTTGGGGAATGTGAAACCGTCTACTATGCTGTACAGAGGTTTTAAGTCTCTTGAGTCTCAAGAGAGGGAAGAAAAGGTCACTAAAGTGGTTTCTGAGAGAACCCACCTATCTTCACCTGGCACTCATAGGACAAAAAAACCTTACTTAGCATCATGCAACCTTAGTCCTTCACGATTACACCAAGAATTTCAGGTATTATGCCTGAACACAAGCATCATTTCAGTGCTAATAGATTCTGGAAAAACCCTGACAACAGCTTCAGGTTACATCAGGGGGGAAGGGAGAGAAAGAAAGAGAGATAGATAGAGAGGAAGAGAGAAGGAGAGAGGAAGAAGGAAGGAGATAAAGAGGAAGAGAGACAAAAGAGGGAAGGAGAAAGGGAGAGGGAAGGAGATAAAGAGGAAGCGGGAAGGAGACAGAAAAAGGGAAGGAGAGAGGGAGAGGGAAGATGAGAGAGAAAGAGAGAAAAGGAAAGGGTAGAGGAAGAGAGAGAGAGAGAGAGGAGAGAGAGGAAGAAGGAAGGAGATGAGGAGGAAGAGGGAAGGAGACAGAAAGAGGGAAGGAGAGAAGGAGGGGGAAGGTGAGAGAGAAAGAGAGAAAGGGAAAGGGGAGAGGAAGAGAGATAGAGAGAGAGAGAGGGAGGGGGGAAGAGGGAAGGAGGAGATAGAGGAAGAGGGAGGGAGGGAGGAGGGGGAAGGGAGAAAGAAGGAACAGACATACACATATACACACACTTCCATTTCATTGGCTCTGCTTTTCTCCCCTTTACGCTTATCCAGGGAAAAGATCAGCTCAGTTTTCTCTATTAACCATTTCCTCTTAACACTTAAGACCAGCACCCTTGAAGAACAGACCCAATGTTGTTAAGGCAACGATCTATGTATAAATTCCTCTTCCTGACGGTTGCTTTAAAAATAAAGATGCTGTCAAAACCATAGAGACAAACATCTGACCTACTACCAGCCTTTTAGATGGCAAGTGGGTGCATGTATCCAACACTCTCTTCCCACCAGGCTCCGTCTGCTTGGTTCCTCTGAACATTATTGAATTTTACAAGAACCTGGTGCTCTTAAGTAGCAGGATAATATGCACAGTGGAATCTGGCTCACAGAGAGTGAATCTCATAAATTTCCACGTGCTGTAAGCTTGCTGAGCAAAAGGAGCAGGAGGCTCAGGTTATATTTGCTGGAGAGATGCTGACAGGGCTGATGTTTCTCCAGTCTGCAGTATTCAGAAATCAAGTCTTATTCTCTTCTCCTTTTTTAAGCCTCTAAAAGGGGCAATGCTCAGATTTCTTGGCTTTCTCATCCCATCTTTAAGGATGGGGGCAAAAAAGCTCTTTGGCCTGTCTCACCTGGGGTTGATGACACAGTGCTTGGGAAAGAAGTAGGGGTAGTCTGGTGAGTAGGAATATTATCCCGATGGGGCAGAATCGGTGGCAAGGAAGTAGTGATGTGACTATTCCCAAAGCTTCTTCCTGGTAAAAAACTGGGAGTAGGAATCAACTCCTTTGAGATGTTAGGCTGGACAGATGTATTGGTCAGCAAACTGAGATTCTCTCCTGCAGCTGTTAGGCCCAGGATTAAAGGATTGGAAGAGGTAACCAGATCAGGGGGTTCCAGCAGCCTGGGAAACTCCTTGCGGACCTAAAGAAACACAAAGATGTACCACATAAATAAGTAAAAGCTATGCAGTTTTCAATTCCTAAAGCAGGGGTTCAGATTTTGCTACTGTAGCAATAGAAAAGCTCATTTGTAAGAACCGTGCTTTGTATCAGGGACATGTTTTCTAGTTCCAAAGCTAAAAAGAAAGCTCTTCTGTTTTGTTGTTTGGGGCAACAGGAAGACTATAAGGTAGGACAGGGCAGTCTGGGGAATTGGGGGGAAGGTGTTTCCTTAAGCAGGATTTTCCTGGAATTACAGAGAAAATCCATAAAACCAAACCAATGCAGAACAAAAAGTTCAGATGTTACCATGGGTAAGCAAGTAAGTCTTCTTGATATTAATTCTATTCAGAACAGTCTGATAGAGGCAAAGCGGGGGTTTGGGCTGCATTCTCAACACTCCCCTCCCCCCAAGCTGAGAAGCAAAGCCAGCTCTAGGATTATACTGCCATAATCCAAGATGACAAAAATAATTTCCTTCTTTTCATTGCAAAAATTCCTCCACTACTACATATTTCCATTTCTAGTGGGAGCCTGCAGGATACATACAGGATGTTTCAACTAGTTTTATCTATGCTGTCCATGTGGGGGACATATTTGGTAAAACACATGCTACTCTGGAAACATCTGTTTTATATTAAAAATGATTCACAAAAAAATTCAACATCCAATTCACTTTAAGATCCAATGGTATTAAAATAAAACAAAAACCTACCACTTTCTAATCAAAATCAAAACAGTAGAAAAGACAACGTCTTCCTACACCCTACCTCCTGCCTAAGGCATGTTACTGACACAGAGCCCACGCAGTGGCAAAGGCAGCAGGGTTTGGACAAAAACCTGAGATGACCCAGTTCTCCACGAGAATCAGTAACTGAGAAACACAGCCAGGCGCAGCTTAATGTTGGTGGATGATGTGCTCTCTCTGCTCAATGTCTCCCTCGAGAGATGTACTTGATGGAAGGGTAGGGAAGTCATAACATGGCTTTCATGGTTGCTCTTAATTAATGGGTAGTCAGTGTCAAGGTTTTTTTTGCAGATACCACTCTATCTTCCTTCACCAAATATGAAGATGCCAAGTTTTAAACAGGTCTAAGTTAAAACAAATCAGTATGAGCCTATCCTGCTGTTTCAATGCCTATATTACATAGAACCCAACAGATAAATATTCTGACTCATTTTACTAAGTATGCCAACTAGGTAAACAAATTTAAAAAAAAAAACTTCTTAGGAGATTAGCAGAGAATGAGGGTAGAGATAGAAAGTGTAAGGAAGAGGTGCTGGGTTTCAGGAAGGATAATACTTTTCAAAGAGAAATATTGCTTTGTAGGGGGGCAGCTAGGTGGCACAGTGGATAGAGCACAGGCCCTGAAGTCAGGAGGAACTGAGTTCAAATCCAGCCTCAGACCAAACACTTGACACTTTTACTAGCTGTGTGACCATGGGCAAGTCACTTAACCCCAACTGCCTTTAAAAAAAAAAAAAAGAAAGAAATATTGTTTTGTAGAGATTTTTCTTGTCTTTTTAAAAAAGGGGCTGAGGAAACAGCTGGATTGTCAAGGTTTTCTGGTGATACAATAAGCACTGCTATATGATTAAGGTTCATGAGTATGAGGAAGGAGTGCTCCACAACCTACTAACAAAGATGAAGGACTAAGCAAAACTGACTTAAAGAGATTAAAAATTTAAATGAAAGGAGTAGGGAAAAAAAAGAATAAACAAGATAAACTATTTTTTTCCTGAGATCTTCAGGAGCTTGGAATTCTTCCCATTCAACATGCTATAAGTCTCAAGGATTAAGAGGAAGACTTTTCAGATATAAAATGATTGAATATTTTTAAAGGCTGGGTCCCTGAGCACAGTCTATGCTTGGTAATAAACATGTTTGGTGGAGGGTCATGCAAACTATAACTTTCTCAGCTCCCAATTCAGAAGAAAGTTGTGTGTATGTGTGTGTACACACGCACGTGCCTGCATGTCCTACTTTTTGTGGGGAGTCAGGGGCTGAGAATTCATTCTTTAATGGAAAAGATAGCAGAGAGATATTTGATTGCCTTAGTTCAATTATCTTTTTCATTTATTTGTCTCACAAATAGCCACTGGCTCCATAAAGAATGGAAATGATATACCTACAAAACGAAGAGGTAGCAATGATGATGGTAGATGAGAGAAAAGCACCAGATTTCTTGAAAGCTAGACTTTATGTGAGGAAGATTTTTACTTCAGATCTTCATTTCCTGAGCTCAAGGCCAGCAATTCCTCTCATCGCACAAAAGATCATCTGATTATTCTTGCAGCAATTGCCAAGGGCTAAGTTACTTGTACAAGATACTAGTTCCTAATCTGTACTACTTTATTGTCCACCTGCCAAAATTCTGGAAGAGGAAGCGAGGGAAGATTCATTGCTTAGGGAGGGGAGCTGGCTTTAAAAGAACAGCCAAAGCTTCTCCCTCTGCAAATGGAGAAGACAGAAATACAATGGATCTATAGACATTCCTTCCCACTTCTACAATTACAGAACGTCCACCAAATCTGTTTTTTGGTATAGGAGAGATAACAAAGCTCAACTGTTTTGGGGGTTATTTTTTTTTGTTAAAACAAAAGTTATAATTTTTTAAAGAGATAATGTTTGTTTCCAAAGGAATGAAAAACAAATTCTGACTATGTAGCACCTTTGCTATTTGGCAGATATTGCACAGATGTATAATGGTGATTTGTGTTAACTTTTTTCTGCATTAGCTACAGAAAGAACAGTAGAAGTTGGCTCCACTCATTAGCTGGCTATCACTAATTAGCACTGCATAAATTTCTTTTCCTTTCCTTTTCATATTAAGTGTGAGTTTGACCTTGAATACCCTCTCCCAAAAGAAAAGTTATTCTTCTTGAGATGATATTCTCAAGAGCTAGCAAGCAACCTGTGACCTGATATATTAAACCAAATGCTTCATCTGCAAACTTGCAATAATAGCTCTAAGCATTTTCTTAGTATTTGCTCTGGGGGTAAGAGATTTGCTCTTTTCCTAGGCTCTACAAAATGCTAAATGAAAGCTGATGAGAGGAAGAAGAGGAATAAACCAAGACAAACCACAATAAAAACAAGACAAAGTAACCAAGGGTAAATGAGTCACCTTTAAAACATATAACTGGGAAGAGCAAATATTGAGAAGCAGATTAATATCTACTGGTAGCATTTTCTTTTGCATACAGCCCTCAGTGGGTATTCATGGCAGAGACCGTTTGGCTAGGGTCCACATCCTGTTCTCCAGCCCTGCAGATCATGTCTCAATCTGCAGTATCAGGCATGGCTTATTCAGATTGGAATAGAAGTTACCTCATCAGGAATGTAAATACATAAGAGATGGAGAGGAGGGGGTTGCTTAGGGAGAGAAAGAAATCGACTGCAGCAACAGCAAGTGTTTTCAATCTGGCAGAAAACATTGCAGAAGCATAGATGGAGACTACCACCCACATCCCAGCACCTACCTGTGGCCAAAAAACAACTAAGGCTGAATAATTAGCAGGGGGGGGTTTTGTTTTGTTTTCTTTTACTTTTCCACACACAAAATAGCCTTGAGATGATAGGAACTCTGTCCTTCCTCTCAGAAATCTTAGAAATAAGTCTTAGAAACCAAAATGACATAAGAGATTAATCTCCTGGAAGGGGAAAGAGAAGAGGGAGGAATACAGTGGGGAATATAGACGATATCAAAACAAAATAAATCAACCAAAATTTATTTTATAAAAAGTGAACTTCTCCTAGGTTAAATAACCCTTCTGGGAAGTATTAGTCATGAAAAATTGGCTAGCTTTAGACACTATGCAACAGCTTGGCATAAAAATACTGTTCTCTACTACTAGTCACACACATGCATATATGTATGTCAGGCATCAGACTAGATTTCATGGATATTCCCTGCTTCTTCATCAAAAAGTATGAATACTTTTTCTCTCCTTGTCCTTACCTCTGCAGAGTTATTGGTGTTTGAACTGCCTAGATCCCTGGAGTTATTTATTTCAGAATGTAGCCTTGACTTTCTCAAGTCCACACTTTCTGCTGAAGAGATGTTTTCTTGGACTGGGAGGCTATGTGATTCAGCCTCAAGGGCCTCTGGACTTTTCTGAGCCTTCTGGTTGGCTTGACTTGACTCCTTCTCACTAATGAATTCTGTTCCTGTTTCTGTAGGAGGCCCACTGCCAAAATCACTGGGAAGCTGTCTTTGCTGAGGTTTCTTTTTGGAACTCTGCTGACCACCAGATGATGATGATTTCTCTAAGAGCAGCTCATAATTGGATGATCTCCGGGTTCTCTGTAGAGCCCTGCTCCACCCTAGCCCTAGAAGGTTCACTGTATCTCTTTCAGGTGGGAAATCCAAATCTTCTGCAGTTTGCACTTTACGCAAAAACACCAACATGGAGTAAGAAGTGTCTGTCCTGGAGACCTGGCAGCTTTGGGGATCGCTGCAATTCACCTTCATGCATAGATTTTCCAACCACCAAAAGACACGGCAATTGTGATCCTGGCAGCAGGCAGCCCAACATGATTGTAGAGAATGAGCTCCCTCCAGAAGTTGGAGGTGATTTTCTCCCCAAGACCGCAGGCTGACCCCAAGTTGAGTGTTCCCCAGATGGCACCTACGCCCACTGGCATCTGAGAACAAAGAACAAACACATTTTGAAATGATATAAAAACAGAAGTTGCTGCTCAGTAGAGAACTGTGGACATCAGCAACCTTTAAGTCTACTGTGAAGACTTTTTTAAAGAAAGTAAACGAGCTGTCTAGTGAATCAGGCAGAAGAATGGGAAAGGGAATATCGTAGCTCTGAGAAATTACTTGAAGAAGTCTTTCTACCCATTCACTGAGGGCTCCCCTCTTCCTCACTAGGTCCCTCTACTTATTTTTGGCAAAACATGAAAATCATAACCAACATAAGGACATAATAAAGGACCTATATTTGACCAGTAGCCACATAAGCTGCTAACAGGTCAGTGAGCTAAGCAAATCTAAATATATCCTTTTGATAGTGGCAGAATATAACATTATTTTAAACAGCAGCTCTGGCTCTTTGTCCCCTCAATCTCTCCACAGTTTTCTAACCTGTCATTTGAAAATGTTGTATTGAGGGGCAGCTAGGTGGCACAGTGGATAGAGCACCAGCCCTGGAGTCAGGAGGACCTGAGCTCAAATTCGGTCTCAGACCAGACACATGACACTTACTAGTTGTGTGACCCTGAGCAAGTCACTTAACCCCAATTGCCTTGCCAAAAAACAAACGAAAAAAAATGTTTTATTGATCATATTCCTTGCCTTCTTAGTGGGTGAGGGAGGGACTAGAGAGAGGGAGGGAATTTGGAACTCAAAATTTTAAATGGATGAATGACAAAAATAAATAATAAATTTAGTAAAAGAAAATATTGTTTTGTTTTGTAAAATCACTGTGGAAGGCCAATCTCTTCAAAGAATCCAACCATGTCTCTGACCCATGTGAGGAGAGGGATTCTACCAGAATGACTTGCCTGATCAGAGACTAGGGCATGGAAATAAGGCACTGGAAAGGCAATGTGACATAATGGATAGAAAACTGCCTTCACATACTGGCAATGTGACCTTAGCTAAGTAAGCCACCAAGGCTGCTGTGCCCCTAGGCAGCTGTCTTAAGACAACAAGGTGTCCCATAGAAAGGAAAAGCTTCTCCTCAGAAGCTTCCCAATGAGGAAGTCACAAAGTCCATTCAAAACCAAACCAAACCACCCTAACCTTTTACAGTTAACCCAAATGTTACTGGCCCCAAGTTCTGGCTTAATCTTAGACTGCTCAATTGTCAAGAATCACATTCTCTGAAGATCTGCCTGATTCTTTCTGCTTTTGGGAATGAATATTCAATTCACGTTCCTTAGTGAAGACAAACTACCTGCTGGGACCAGCTTTGCTTAGGAAATCGAGGGCTTCACAAACACTGAGAATTTGCTGCACTCAATTTCCCAATTTCTACTGATAAGTTATTTAAAAAAATTTTTCTTATTCTGAACTTAAGCATCAAAAAAGAGCATTTCCATATACATCAAAGAACACAAAGAACTCTATGAAACTTTGAATCTCCATTTCATACCACTTGCTTTTAAAAGTATATAACCATTTTAATTTTAGGGTTACATAATAAATTCCTATATAATAACTTATATGATAAATTCCACATTACTTTCAAAACTATCCTGCTTGTCTGTGCTTCCTTCTGAACTTTCTTCTATTTTCTTTTGTGCATTTTAAAATGTTACAATGGCCCTCTTTTTTTTTTTGGCATCACTACACCAACCCCACTCCCAATTAAAAACTGAAAGAAAAAAAACAACCCCAACAACTTAGTAATAAGCAGTCAAACAAAACTAATCCACACAGTGCTCATGCTCAAATATGTATGTTTTTGCATCTTGTGTCCATCACCTCTCTTAGGAGGTGGGTAACATGTTTCATCATAGGTCCTCTGGAGATATTGCATTGCAGAGTTCTCAAGCCTTTCAAAGTTTTTTTTTTCTTTATAATGTTGCTGTTCTCATATAAATTGTCCTAGTTCTTCCCACTCTGCTCTGCATCTGTCATATTACCCAGGATTCTCTGAAACTGACTCTATATCAATTTCTCAGGGCACAATAATATTCTATCACATCTATACACCACAATTTGTTCAGCCATTCTCCAAGTGTCTAAGACACAATCTAAAGCACTTCCTTAGATTCTATTTCTTTGCTTTTCTTTCTCCCCAACCCCCTTTTCTCAGTTTCCCCCTTTAGGATCAGGTTTGTTTTGCTTGTAACCATTTCCTTCCTTGGAAACCCTATCCTCACCCTGCTGAGTTGGATATAATTTTACACCAAATTGTTTATATGTGTTTTCAACCCTCTTTTGTCTTTTTCAGGTAAGAGTGAGGTTCATTTTTACCCCTCCACTTTTTCTCTCCTTCCCATATACCCCAATAATGAGAAATAGCAAGTTATACCCCTTTCCTCTTTTCTAAGCTAATGTACTCTTTTCCCCCTCCCTTTTCCCCTATTAAAATCCTCAGAGGAGAACCAATCTACCTCTAGGACTTCTGTTTTTCTTTTCTAACTTCCTCAATACCCTTTGAGGACATTAAAGTCCTGAAGGGACAATGGTTTCTTCTCCCTCTGTTATAGGAGTTGTTAACCTTTTTTTATTTCATGGACATCTTTGACAGTATGGTGAAACTATGGACCCCTACTAAGAATAATGTCTTTAAATGGAAAAATAAAACATATGGGATTACAAAGGAAACCAACTATATTGAAATGTAGTTACTAAAAAAAAAAAGAGTTCATCGACCCCAGGCTAAGAACTCCTGTTCTTGTTTATGGGTTTTGCTTTTTTTTTTTGGCAAGGCAATTGGGGTTAAGTGACTTGTCCAGGGTCACACAGTCAATAAGTATCATGTGTCTGAGGCTGGATTTGAACTCAGGTCCTCCGGACTCCAGGGCCAGTGCTCTATCCACTGTGCCATCTAGCTGCCCCCAGAACTCTTGTTCTTATTAAAACATTAGCACTACATCATTATACAACTCTTCCAATTTTTCAGATAAATTCACCTTTCTAGGTTTCCCTGGATTCTTATGTTTCTATTTCAAAGTTCCTATTCATCTCTGATCTTTTCATCAGAAATGTCTGAAAGCCAAAAAAACCTGGAAAGACTTGTATGGACTGATGCTGAGTGAAGTTAGCAGAACCAGGAGAACGTTGTACACAGTAATGGCCACATTGTGTAATGAGTAACTCTGAGAGACTTAGCTCTCCTCAGCAATACAAGTATCTAAGACATCTCCAAAAGTCTCATGATGGAAAATGCTATTCATATCCAGAGAAGGATTGACCAGAGTTACTAAGTCTTTTACAGTTGATTATCTTTATAAAATTGCTATTACTATGCACATTGTTCTCCTGGTTCTGCTCACTTCACTTTGCATCAGTTCATGTAAGTCTTCCCAAATTTTTCTGAAACTATCCCCTTTATCATTTCTTATAGCACAATAGTACTCCATCACATTCATATACCATATCTTGTTCTGCTACTCCTGAATTGATGGGCAACTACTCAGTTTCCAACTCTTTGCCACAGGAGCTGCTTTGTACATATGGGTCGTCTTCCTTTTCCTTTGATCTCCTCAGGGTATAGACCTAGTAGAAGTATTACTGAGTCAAAGCACATGCACAGGTTTAGGGCACAGCTCCAAACTGTTCTCCAAAACGTTCACATTAGATTAGTTTACAACTCCATCAATAGTGCATTAGTGGGGCAGCTAGGTGGTCCAGTGTTAGAGTACTGGCCTTGGAATCAGGAGGACCTGAGTTCAAATTTGGCCTCAGACACATAACACTTAGTAGCTGTGTGACTCTGGGCAGGTCACTTAACCCCAATTACCCCCCCTCAAAATAGTGCATTAGTGTACCTAGTTTCTCCATGTTCCCTCTAGCATTTATCATTTTTCCTTTTCTGTCATCTAAGCCATGGGTATAAGGTACTACCTCAGAGTTGTTTTAATTTGCATTTCTCTAATTATTAGTGATTTAGAACATTTTTTCATATGACTATTGAGAGCTTTGATCTCTTCCTCTGAAAATGGCTTGCTCATTATTTTTTGACCACTTATCAATTGGCGAATGGCTATTTTTATAAAATTGGCTCAGTTCTCTATATATTTGAGAAATAAGATTTTTATTGGAGAAACTTACCGCAAAATGCCTCCCCCACCCCCACCATTCCCTGCTTTTCTTCTAATTTTGGCTGCAATGGTTTTGTTTGTGCAAAACCTTTTCAATTTTATATAATCAAATTTTACCTCCTATGAATCTCTCTATACTGTTTGGTCATGAATTCTTCCCCTATCCACAGATCTGACAGGTAATTTCTTCTCACATCCCTAATTTGTTTATGATATCACTCTTTATATTTAAATCACATACTTAAAAATTTTTTCAATCTTCTGATTTTGTTTTACTATTTCTTGATGTTTTATTAAGTTATTGAATTATTCTAGTTTACAGGGATCCCATTTCTTGGGTAAAGTTTACCACTGTCTCCTGTAAGCTATTTATCCTCTTTCTAATTCTTTCTTCTAGAATTTTTATTTGATTTTTCACCTCTTAATTAATTTCTCCTATGTATTTATGTAGTCACTGTGAAAAATCTACTTTTTCCTTTGGGTGGCTGCTTGTTTTTATGGAATTACTATCTCTTTTTTGGGAATCTGTAGATTTGCAGTAATTTTTGATATTGGTTGGTATATTCTTAGATTTACTCATCTCTCCAGCTTTAGTTCCTACATCGGGGCTTTGTGCCAGGGCCAGGCTCCAGAATCTTCTGAGCTTTTGGGTGGGATAGTTGGCCATGCTTGATCTTGCCCTGGTTTCCTTAAGTTCTTGAATTAGACTCCACATCCCAGAGCTGCGCCCTTTAAGGTTCAGAGTGTGGGATCTTCAGGGTCCTCTCTGGCACCTCAAGACTGTGTTAGGGACCTTGGCGCCCTTGGACCTAGGTGGCCTTGGTTAGCTGCCACTGCTTTCCTGCACTCCCAAGGTCCCCACTCTGGAACTTTCTCCACTCTAGCTGCTGGAACCTTTTGAGATATAGGTGTCTCTGGCTCTGTTGCTCCCCTTGCTGGTTGTTGGCTCTGCTTGTGGGCTCCCTTTCCTAAAGCCCTTAGGGTTCTAGATTTTTATAAGGTTCTGAGGCAGAATAAGTTACTTACTATAGTTTTCATTGGATTCTTTGATAATTTTTCAGTATAGTGTGAACTTTTGGGTTTTACTGGAGCAGGTATGTGGCTGAGTAGATTGTCTCCATTCTAGCACTCATCATGGCCAGACGTTTCTATTAGAAAACTCTGAGACAGAGGAGTTGGAAGGTTAAGGCAGGATTTACCTTTAGTTTTACAGTTGTAAACAGAGTTTTATTATGTTTAAAAATGTAAAAAAATCTTGGTCTGCACAAATGCAGGCAACTGGGCTGGACCCCTGTCTTAATGAATAAATATTCCCACTGGCAAGTTACTCCTCCATATGCTTTATTACCCAGGGTACAACAGTGTGGATGGAATTACGCAGTACTTGTCAGATGGGAATGTAACACGCCTTTATGATGCCATTTCTTCTTTAGTTATCTTAAATGTCCTAAACACAAAAAGTTTTCTGGTTATGATGCTGAACAGAAGTTATCCAGAAGCTTCATATAGGACAATGTGATCCTGAAATGGTCTAGTACCTCAAATCTGTGGAAGTATATACAGATACCTTTGCTAAAAGTTGCTACCAGAGCAGTTATGGTATAACTTATAGGAAAGAAGGAAAAAGAGACAGTTTGGTGATATGGCCCAAGATTAGAGAAATAAAAACAAAATGAGAAAACCATCACTACCAACAAGTGCCACTTAAAGACACCAAGCTGGGTAGAATCCTTTGTCAGTTGTAAAATAAACCTATTTTATAGAATACTATAATTAAAAGGGTCTTTAGTATGATCAAGCTCCATCTTCTATCCTATGCAGAAATGCCCTCTACCCTTACAAGTAGTCATCCAGCCTCTGCTTGAATATTTTCAGTGACAGGCAGGATGTTCCATTGCTGGGTAGTTCTAATAGTTACCAAGTTCTTTACTTCAACCAAAATCTGCATTTGTGCAACTCTGACCCAGAGATCCTAGCTCTGCTCTCTGCAACACTAACCAAATACCCTTTCCTCTTCCACATGACAGCCCTCCATGACAAGCTATCATATTTCCACTTAGTCTTCTTTTCTGGTGTAGTAAAAAGAACACTGATACCGGAGTCAGAGAACTTGAGATCCAGTTCTGCCATTTACTATTGTGTCACTTTGGGCAAGTCACTTCATTGCTCTTATCTGTACAAGAGGGGCAATAATATCTGCCCACATACATACATCACAGAGCTGTTTTAAGGATCAAATGTACTTTAGACCACTCAGTACCACACAAATGTAAGGAGTTTCAATTATTCTAGAACTGAAATAAGAACTGATGAGAGAAAGAAGCATGCATGTAGGGGCACCATCAATACCAGGCTCTAGCAATCACTTGGCGGGTAGGTGGGATGGATGCGTGCAAATGCAGAAAAATATAGCCTCAGTTAAAACTCTTTTAGGCCAGCTCCTCATCAGTCTGGCAGACTCCCAGGGTCTAAACCAAAACGACATTAAATCTCAAAAGCAAAAGGACAATTATCTACAAAGCAGGGTTTCAATCTGGCACAATCTCAAGCTGCGCAACATTTTTGGAAAATCAGGTACTTTTTGTTGCTGGGGAAAGGATGAAGAGGTTGGAAAACAAAGAAAAGATAGATTTGGTCCTTTTATTTAGGGCCTCACTTTTTTTTTTTAATTAAATGGAGGTACATGACACTGAAGCCATGAAGCCACAAAGTCCTGGCATCTGTTTTTAGTATCTCTCTTAAGAAATCCAAGGCAGATCCCAATAAATATGAAGCAGAATCTAGATCAGGTTTCATATTTCTATGTACCGGGGTGTCAGAGTCATCCAAAAGTCTATAGAAGACTAGATTAACTGTGAGAATGGGAATGCATCAAATCCTTTTAGAAAGTTATGCTTAACTTGGAAAATGTTTAGTGACAGTGCTGTTGTCTTTGGCACTCTTACATCTTGGATAACAAGTCTGATTTTTCAGGCAAACTTGGAAACAGAGGTGGTTGGCAAATGAAGCAGGAGGAAGGGAGGGCACGGCTGCCATCTTAGAGCAATATTGGCAAAGGTTCAGGGAAGATCATACTGTCCAGTGGTGAAAGAACTGAGGTAGTAATGGAAGGACAGTGACTACCCCTATCAGTTTCACCTATGAAAGAAAAGAACAGCTGAGAGCTCCTCTCCATATAAACAAATTTCTGCTAGAAAACAGTTCAGTGATTTTAAGGGATTTACAGGTAGCACTTGTATCTAATTTTTACACATTGCCTTTAAAGTCTCACAATTTGGCCACATTTCTATCTCCTAAGTAATTCTCAAAAACGTCTGAGGTCCTCAGACTTTCTCATGTCCACTTAGACCTATGATGAGTTATGGTCTCTTGGGTGGTACAAAAAGTAAAATCTAAATAAACAAAATTCCTCATTGATGCTACCAGGCATCTGATTAAAGCTACCTTGTTTTCTTGTACCAATCATAAATGTGAGTGGTCTGGTAGTGAGTTAGAAACTGAATCATTTCCACATTAAAATTAAACAGGTAGTATAACATCAATTCCATAAGCGAAAACGCATAGGTACAAGTTCCAAACCAAACAACTCCAAAGTTACCCCCTCCTCTTCACTGTAAATAAGCTGGTCACTCATATAGCCACAAATACCAAGATGGTACCACCTTCCTCCCTCCACTCTCTCCCTACTATTGTTCTTTACCAGTGGAGAATTTCAAAAAGCAAGGCAGCAGGAGGAGACAAAGTCTATTAAGAAGCAGAGTCATGTACTGTGCAGCTTGGAAAAGGCCAGGGTTTAGGAATGCCCTTGTCCTTTTCA
The DNA here is from genome assembly GCF_900497805.2 of Vombatus ursinus. Lineage (NCBI taxonomy): Eukaryota > Metazoa > Chordata > Mammalia > Diprotodontia > Vombatidae > Vombatus > Vombatus ursinus. The sequence goes on along the minus strand of NW_020954553.1, from coordinate 14,548,772 downwards.
AAAAGCCCAACACTTTTCCCTGTACAGGCACAGGTTGGAAATAAAAGGTAGCAGCTATCAGGTAAAGCAGTTCTTTGAAAAGAAAACAATTCCTATTCATTGCCTTTCCTCTCTGGGTGCCTGGCTTTGTTCAATACCACATGGGTTAAGTACATCATTTGTTAAGTGTTTCAGTCAGCTTGTTTGTTTAAAAGTTAGTAGGAACCAAATGACTTTTTGTCCACAGTGCCAATTTTCCTATTCTTTACAGTTATTTTTAATCCCCTGGGTACAAATCCCAACTACTTTTTGGCTTCTTTCTTGTGTGACCCTGGGCAAGTAACTCATTTCTCTGAGTTTCAGATTCCTCAATCAACCAACCAATGTGCATTTATTAAGGACCTAATGTATATCAGGCACAGTGCTGGAGATACAAAGAATAAAACAATTGCTACTAACAAGGAGATAACAAGTACATATTAAAATATATACAGCATAAAAATAAAGTGCATAGGGGCAGCTAGGTGGTGCAGTGGATACAGCACCAGCCATGGAGTCAGGAGGACCTGAGTTCAAATGCAGCCTCAGACATATGATACTAACTAGCTGTGTGACCCTGGGCAAGTCACTTAACCCCAACTGCCTTGCCAAAAAAAAAAAAAAAAAGAAAGAAAGAAAAGAAAGAAAAAATACATAAACACAAATCAATACAAAGTAGTCTGATATTAAGGAGTTATGGAGGGAAGGTACTCCTAATGGAGGGGATCAAGAGAGTGAACAAGCTTCATCTTAAAGGAAGGAGTGGCTCTGAGGGGAGAAGGAAGGATGGGATCCATTCCAGGCTTATAGGAATGCAAGGGCAAAAGCCCAGATGCTAAAAAGGAGAAGCCATGAGAAGAGCAGAGAAAAGGCCACTTTGGCTTCTTCAGAATTTTCTAAGGGGAGGAAAACCAAGGTGGGGGTCAGGCTGTGTAGAGCTTTAAACACTAAATAGAGTTTATAGTTTATCATAAATGTCAGTAGGAAGCCACTGGAGTTGATCTGAGTAAGGGAATTAACATGGTCACATCTGTACTTAAGTGAGATAGAACTGTGCAGTGTGCAAATGAACTCTCCTCCAGAGTTATCAGAGTCCAATGGCAAGACAAAAGTCAAGATGACTGGAGATGACCCAGGATCTTAAGGAAAATTAGGATGGCAGTGGTGTGTAGGATGGACTGGAAGGGTGGGGAGATTTAAGGCGGGTAGTCAATTAGACGGCTACTACAATAATCTAGGCAAGAGGTGATGAAGGTCTGAACTAAGACAGTAGCTGTGTGAGTGGAGAAAAGGGGTCAAATACAAGAAATATGGAGATGGAAAGACAAGATTTGGTGATAAATTGAGTATGTGGCATGAGGGAGAATGAGGATTCTAGGATAGTGCTGATTACAAATCTGGGAGACTAGAAGGATGTTGGTGCCATTGGCAGAAATAGGAAAGTCTGGAAGAAAGGAGGTTTTGGGGGAAAGAAAATGAGTTCAGTTTTAGACATGTTGAGTACCAGATGTCTTTGGGATATCTGGTTAAAAATGTTAAATAGGCAACTGACGGTGCAGGACTGAAGCACTGGGGAGAGCCTGAGGCCGTGTGCGTATATGTCTCTGTGTGTGTGTGTGTGTGTGTGTGTGTGTGTAATATATATCCCCTCATCAGTGAAATGGAGATACTTTTACTACCTACTTCACAGGGTTTTTCTTTTATAGGAAGCTGGCCATTCCCAATTCCCCCTAATTCTAATGTCTTCTCTCTGTTATTAGCTCCAATTTATCCTGACCTTGTTTGTACATAGTTGCTTGTATGTTGTCTCTTCCAGCAAAGAATAAGCTTCTTGAGAGCAGGGACCTGGCTTTTCTCTTTGTATCCCCAGTGCTTAGCACAGGGCCTGGAAAATATTAAAGGCTTAAATGTTTACTGGCTGATTGACTATTGGGAGGATCAAATAATATAATATAAATGAAAGCACATTATAACCATAAAGTTTCTATATAAGTGTGACAATGGTTACAGTTATATTTAATGTGTCCACGTAATTCCAGTGAAGTTTGGAGTCAAATTAATGGAAAAGAGACACAAGTCAATATAAAATACTTCCATACCCACGACTGAATAGGATGAGGAAATATATCGCAATCATGGAGAGTTCAGTTAAGAGTCGTCAATCTGGCTGAAACAGTCCCTTTACCAGGAGAGTCTATTACAAACCTTTGATAACTTGGGTAAACTGCAAAATAGGAGCAACCTCACCATAACCCCAGATACACAAGAGAAGAAAAGCTTAAAAAAAAAAAAAGGTAATATATGTGTGTCTATATCTATCACTCTATCTAGGAATATATGTGTGTATGTGTGTGTGTGTATGTATGTATGTATGTATGTATGTATGTATGTTTCAAGTTACGGGGAAAAAAATCAGCTATCTCCCTGATTCTTCTGCTTTTGTTTACATTTGAGTTTACTTTGTTCACTGATGTACCACAGCTATCACTGAAGAAGTTACTACTGAAGGTCATCTTCCAGGAAGGGGAAAAAAAATCCACAGGATCTTCAGAATTTGAGCACCAGTTTTTTTTTCCCCCCAAAGGATTCTAGAAGAAATTCCAAACTGATATCAACAAATGGTCTTAATTCAAACAATAGTGAAATAATGACTTAAAAATAAAACAGAAAAAATTCAACTTGAAATTTCTTGGCTTTCAGCATTTTGTGTCAGACTCATCAAGGTAAACTTAAATATATTATTTCATTTCTTTGGATTGAAAAAAGGAAGAGTAGAGAAGAAAAACACTCCTGCTTCTTAGGAAAATAACAGACAGAAATACTCATCAATGAGCGGAAGAACACAGTACAGTGAAATGGAAACACCTAAATCCAATATTCAAATAAATCTGCTTATTCAACACTTACTAAGTAACTATGTCTCAAAAGTCTTAGTGCAGTTTAAAAGTTTTAAGATGAAAATTATACTAAGACTTCCGGGATATGCTGTATATTAGGTAAACATAATAATACCTGACATTTGCAGAGCAATTTAAATTTTATAACACATGTAACACATTTTATTGCATGCGTGGTTCATAACAATCCTGTGAAGTAGGTATTACACGTTACCCTCATTTTACAAAGGAAGGATCTGAAGCCCAGAGCAATAAGGTAACTTGCTTGGAGTCTCAGCATTAAAACTTAGATTCCTCCTGCCCCTTAAGTCTGTTCCTCAATCCACTACACCCAGTTGCCACCCATGTTTATTTTATCTGATCTTCACAAAAACACTGTGGGGTATGCAGAGCTAGTATTATTACAACTATTTATTTTGTACATACTTTTATGTAACACATCTTCCTCAATAAAATGTAAACTCCCTGAAGGTAGGTGCTGTTTTATTTCTTCCTCTGTATTCCCAATCCCTAGCACAACGCTTGGCATACAGAAGGTACTTAACAATCAATCAGTAAACATTTATTAAGCACTTACTTTTTGCCAGGGAAATAGTCTCTGCCTACAAGGAGCTTCCATTCTAATGAGGGAGACAGCAGGTACATAAATAAGCATAGACCAGATACATACAGAGTAGACTGAAAGAAACCTTAGAGCCAAGGCACCAGATGATGGTAGACTGAGAAAAGCCTCTTATCCAAAGTGGCACTGCAACTGAGTCTCAATGGAAACCAGGAACTCTAAGCGGCAGAAGTAAAGAGACAGAGCATACCAGTCAAGGAGGAAAACCAGTACAAAGGCACAAATATGGGAAAAGAAATGCATAAGGCAGAGAGAAAGTGAGCCAGTCTGGCTAGACTGCAGAGTGCACAGAGGGAAGTAATGCATAGGAAGATTATAAAGAAAGGATCAGTTCATGAAGAGTTTGAAATGCCAAACAAAGACATTGATATTGATACTGCTAAAAGGGACTCACTGGAGTTTGGAGGTGATATAGTCAGACTTAGGTTTTAGGACAGGAGTTCTTAACCGAAGGTCCACAGACCCTTCCCCTGTCAAGGGGTCTGTGGATAAGTTCATGGACTTCCCTTAATTCAGGGGGTAAATAAACGTGTATGGGGAAAAAATTACATCTTAATTTTTATTAACTTTTAATGAATTTTAGCATTTCCTTCCATTATGAATGATTAAATAAAACAGAATTTTGAGAAGGAAGTCCATAGTCTTCAACAGACTGCCATACAGGTCCATGATACAAAAAAAGGCAAGATCTCTGTTTTAGGAGAATTGTGGCTGATGGATTGGAGACTTTAGGAAGGAATACCAATTAGAAAGCTATTGCAATAGTCCAGGTAGGAGGGCCTGAAGGAGGGTGGAATCTGTGTTAACAGAGACACAGAAGCAAGAAAGAAAAAGAAACAAGATTTGACAACTGATGAGAGTGAAGAGTCAAGAATGACACTGAAGTTGCAAACCTGGGAAACTGGAGAGATAGCTGTTGCTATTGTTGAGCTGTTTCAATTGTGTTGGACTCTTTGTGACCCCATTTAGGTTTTTCTTGGCAAAGACATCAGAGGGCTTTGCCATTTCCTTCTCCAGCTCATTTTACAGATAAGGAAAATGGGGTAACCCGGGTTAAGTGACTTGCCCAGGGTCACACAGCTAATAAATGTCTGAAGCCGGATTTGAACTCAGGAAGATAAGCCTTCCTGACTTCAGGCCCAGCACTCCATCCACTGCTCCACCTATTTGCTGGAAAGATGGTAAGTGCCCTCAAAAGTAATAGAGAAATTTTAAGACAGATAGGTTAGACAGAAAATGTAAATTCTATTTTGGACATGTTGAATTTGAGATGCCCATGGGATATCCAATTGAAAATGTCCAATAGGCATTTAGTAACATGAGACTAGAGCTCAGTCAGTAAAGAGTCTAGGGCTCATACAGAAATATGGAAATTATTTGCATACAGGCGATAATTGAACTCATGGGAGCTGATGTGGGCAGAAGGAAAGAAAGAATAGACGGAAAAGAAAAGAGAGCACAGGACAGAGCCTTGGGGCACACCTACAGTTACTGGGCATGATATGGGTAAAGATCCTGCAAGAGACTAAGAAGGAACTGTCAGACAAGTAGGAAAAGAAGGAAGAGAAAAGTGTTACAAAAATTCAGAAAATGAAGAATATGCAGGAGATGGTCAACAGTATCAAATGCTGCAGAGAGGTCACAAAGAATGAGGGCTAAGAAGGGACTATTAGATTTGGCAGTGAAGAGAACACTAGTAACTACAGAGAGAGCAGTTTCAGTTGAATGGTAAGATTGGAAGCCAGAATATGGAAGGTTTAAAAGAGAGTATTTATTATACCATTTTTACATGAGAACATGGAAGCTCGAAAAGATTAAGTGATTTACTCATAGTCATAAAGATCAGAAATGGCTAATTAATTAGAAGTGGTAGAGACTAGAACCTAGCCTTTTGGCTTCTAAACTAGTATGCTATCACTGACTTATTCCTAACTAAAGCAGCACTATCTTTACACAATGCTTGGCACATAGTATGAATTTAATAAATGTTTGTGACTGACTAAATTTCCAAATCAAACCTCTTTCCAAACTTCAACTTCCTTCCCAGTTGGATCAAACATGAGACTATTCACTCCCTTATTTTTCTTTATTTTTTTTAATTATTCTATACTTAATATTAAAATATCAAAAAAAAATGAATTAAATTGGCTTGGCAAGTATTAACATTAAAATAAATGCATTTTAATGCATAAAATGTCACAATAATTTGCCAAGTAAATGTAAAAACTTTTCTGTTACTCCCGCTAAATCTCTATCAGAGTTCTTTGTCTCTTTGTTTCTATTTACTTTTCTTTTCCTATAGTAGTGCATCTTCTAGGATAGATATCTTTCAGACCTCTCCAGGATAAGCTATACTCTACACCTTATAGGAAAGGCCATTGTATCACCTGGGAGCCATCTCATTTCACTTTCTGGTCAAAGGAGTTATGGAAAATGGCTTTCCAACAATGGGGAATGGTGGTAGAAGAAGTAATCAATAAAGACTTAAAACACAGAACATTAAAGGAGAAAACACCTGAGAGATCATTTAGGCCTTCTCAAATCTCCATCATCTTACCATTTCTTTTGGGATGTAAGGATAAAAAACATTTTTAAAGGGGCAGCTAGGTGGTGCAGTGGCCCTGGAGTCAGGAGGACCTGAGTTCAAATGTGACCTCAGACACATAACACTCACTAGCTGTGTAATTCTGGGCAAGTCACTTAACCCCAATTGCCTCACCAAAAAACAAAACAAAACAAAACAAAAAACATTTTTAAAAAATTTACCTGTTCCCCCTTGAGTAAGAGTATAGCAAATATCCCAACAGGATCCCAATGTTTACATTCTATTCCTGAGTTATGTCATTAAATCAAATTTTCACTTTAATTACATATTGTTGTTATTAAGTTCCAAAAGACCCCATCTGTCAAATTTTAACCCCAAACTAGTTTTTACACTCAAGTTATAAATGGGACCATTAAACCAAACATTAGTATTGTGCTAGAAATAGCTCTTCTACCATAGAGTCACCTGCTCAGAAACAACCAAGCCAGCAGGCCTGTAAAACATTTAAAGGCTAATTTGAAGCAAATGATTAAACTATGTGCTTTAAAAAAAAAATGAATAAGAGATTGCATTGCTGCATATGATGTACTTAGAATCTCCTTGTTTGGTTGTCTCTCCCACCACCTTATGACTGAAATGCTCTAGAGAATGCTGTCAGCAGAGAGAGGCACTCCTCCAAAAACAGAATGAATATGCCTACACTCCTTCAATGTAATACCCTTTCTGTACTTTAGAAAGCAAAGCTATCAAGTGGCAAGAGAGAAGCCTTAGCCTGTACAGCAGGATGTTTTTAACAATGTTACTGGAAAAGAAAAGCACTAGAATAGTGTCAGCAGCCACCATAGATGTGGCAACTGCCCTAACACAAAACTTCTGGGTTTCATTGGTAAGAGACAAACCAACTGCTCCCTCAGAATTCAGTAAATCAGAGGATTATTCACATTCATCAGTCACACCAATGGAATGGAAGGCTTTAGAAATTCAGTGCCCAAACCCTGGATCAGAACATTGTCCTGTGTTAAGGTTTTTTCAGTTCTGTATTTTTGGGCTTCTATTCTTTATGGGGCTTTATCCTAGAAATCAGTGGATAAAAAGAGGAACCCTAATCTTTGCAATAAAGGCATTTATAGGCCAGTACTAGGAATAAGTGTTTAAATAAATATAATCAAAAGATTATAAAACTGCAAGAATACATAGATACAAAATGCTATATAGCTTCAGAAGTTTTTAGGTTTTTTTAGTAAGAACATGAAGGCATGTCTGGTGGAACTCCTATTTTCAATCGAACAAACATTTATTAGGCACCTACTGTAATACAGGGTATTTGTAAATTTACAGATTGTAAATTTGTAATTTTTGTAATTGTAAATTTACAGATACAAATTACAGATACAGATTGCCAGGGATCAATGGGTATGGTAACAGGATTATCACTACAAATAATGAAATGAAATCATCAATTTGGGTACTATCTCCACAAATGCAGATCACTACTCACCCATTCCTCTGCACCCTTTGTACTTCTGGTCCATTTCTCCATTGAAGATCTACCCCAAATCTTGTTCCTGATAATATTTTTTACACCATTTCTTGCACGCAAATAGTTGGCAATATGCTTTCTTATACTCACTACCTTGGGTCCGTCCATTCTCTTTTGGGTTCCCAGAAATGTTGATTAGACAGCATAATCAGGGATTTTAAAAGACAGATTTTTGCAGCAAAGAGAAGCTTGGATAAGATACTAATTTCCAGAAGTGATACCACCCAACCTCTTCCACCTATTAAATTTTGGGGCCAACTCACTGTCAATATCCAGTGCCTGTTCAAGATATGTATGTTGATGAATTAACTCAATGATCGGCCCATATAAATGCATACACATAAGAAATGTGCATTCTTTAACCATTCTGTTCTCTCTGTGGGAACTGCTATACAATCTTTTGAGTGATTGGATCTCACTGAGAAGGCAACATCAGTGTTCTAGGACTCAACGTAATAAGCATGATGTTATTCATAAGTAGGAAAACCTAGGGAACCTTGCCATCTATAGGGAATTCACCTTCCACCTTCTACTTTGACTTCATATGACCCCCCCAAAAAAAAAAAAGCATTTGATACCATAGAGTAAAATGAAGTCAAAGGCTCTCCTCCACACATACTTTTTTTTTTGGCTAGGCAATGGGGTTAAGTGACTTGCCCAGTGTCACTTGGATTTGAGTCTGCCACCTAGCTGCTACCACTCCTCCACACATATTAAGATCACACTAGGTTCAACAATAAATGCAAGAGAAGGGGAAGATAGGTGGTGCAGTGGACAGTGCACTGGCCCTGGAGTCGGGAGGACCTGAGTTCAAATCCAGCCTCAGACAATTGCTAGCTGTATGACCATAGGCAAGTCAGCAGTCCCCCCCAATAAATAAATGCAACAGAGAATATTAACCTTTTGAGTATCAACATTAAGTGAGGCACAAAATAGAAAGGCCTACACTGAAAGGCGTTTCCCAGCGTCAGGGAGAATATTCTGCTCAAAGTCCAAATAATGATTAACAACAATATGCCATTTTAAATTTACAAAATGCTTTGGAAATATCACTTCACTTGAGCTTCAAAATTATTTTTACAACACAGGCAGTGGACAGAGTAATCTTTATTATTATTACATGAGGAAAGGAGGCTCAGAGAAGTCAAGACCACATAGGTAGTAAATCCTGTACAGGAGGGCAGGGATGATGTGTTATCTAGACTTGATATCCTTCCCAGAGGAACTGAATTGACTCAAAGTCTAGTGTTTTCTACAAACCATCTCCACTCAAATGGATCTGGAATCCCTTTGACTCAGTAGTTCCTAAGGATGCTCTTGTCTATGTCTATCCAAATGTTCATCACAGGGCCTCGGGGAGACAAGACAGTAGTCTTTAAGTATTTGATGGACAGCCATATGGAGGAGGGACTAGAATTGTTCCATTTGTCCCAGGGAGGCAGAACCCAGAGCAATGGATGGAAGCTGCAAAGGGATAAATTTAGGCCTAATGTCAGGAAAAACTTACTAACAATTAGAGCTCTCCAAACATGGAATGGACAGCCTCGAGAGATGGTGGACTTCCCCTCCTCGGAGGTCTTCAAACAGAGGCTACCTATCAGACTGCTCCTCTGTCTTCTTTGCTGGATCCCTCTGCAGATCACACCCTCTAACTGTAGGTGTCCACAGGGTTCTATCATGGGTCCTCTTCTCTTCTCCCTCTATACCACTTGGTGATCTTATCAGGTTCCATTAATTTCATTACCATCTTTGTGTTAATAATTTTCAAATCTACTATCCTACCTCAACTTCTCTGCTAACCTCCAATCTCTCATCTCCAACTGACTTTCATACATGTCCTACTGGATGTCCAGTATATATCTTAAACTCAATATGTTCAAAACTGAACTCATCTTTTCCCCTAAATCCTCTCTCCTTTCAAATTTCCCTACTAGTAATGAGGGCACCACCATCTTCCCCATCCCTCAGATTTACAACTTAGGTGTCATCCTTGACTCCTTATAATCATTTACTCTTCCACCCCCATATCCAATCTGTTACTAATACCTATTGATTTCACTTTTGCAAGATTTCTAGAATATACCCACTTCTCTACTCTGATATTCTCCCCTGTACCACCTTGGTGCAGGTCCTCATCACCTTATACTTGGACTACTGCGATAGCCTTTTGGTGGCTCTGCCTGCCATAAGTCTTTCCCCATTCCAATCCAACCTCCATTCAGCTGCCAAAGTGATTTCCCTAAAGTACAGGTCTGACCATATCACCCCCCCTTTTAATAAACTCCTGTAATTTCCTATTACCTCTAGGATCAAATTTTTTAAAATCTGTTTGGCATTCAAAGTCATTTATAAGCTATCTCTATCCCCTTCCACCTTCCAGTCTTCAATCCAAAAATACTGGTCTCACGGCTGCTCCATCAACAAGACATTCTATCACCTGGCTCTGGGCATTTTCTCCGGTTCTCTTTCATACCTGGAATGTTCTTCCTCCCCTCCTCCCCAACAACTCTTATCTCTCCCTCCTGGTTCTCTTCAAGTCTCAACTAAAGTCTCAACTTTTACAAGACTCCTCTCCCAATCTCTCTTAATTCTAGTGCCTTCCCTCTGTTAATTATTTCCTATTTATTCTACATATGGCTTGTTCCTACATATTTGTTTGCTTGGTGTCTCCCCCCATTAGACTGTAAGTTCTTTGAGGGCAGAGATTGTCTTCTGTCTCTATTCTGTATCCCTGGAGCTTATCACAGTGCCTTGTGCACAGTAGATGCTTCATGTTTATTGACTGGTTATGCCTTGGATGCATTAACTAGGAAGGCAAAAGATCTCTCAATTATTGTTATTAGGTCAACAAATAACTGATAATACATAAATAACTGGTATCTCTTTTCTCACACCTGCACTTTTAGGCTGCTTATAATTTTCACATTCTATCTTCAGAAATAGACAATGAAAATTACATCCTAACTGGTCTTGCAAAATTATAGAGAAAAGAAAACTCCTGAACAGGAAGGATGGGCTTTCTCTGCAACCACAGGGAAACTGGCATTCCTGTCCTCCCCAACCTATATAGTAGGAATAAGGCTCACATCTGTTGCTTCCTAAGCAGCATTAATCCCTAGACAGTGTAATATCACACACACACACACACACACACACACACACACACACACACACAAACACAACACACCATGGGAAAACCCTGGAAACACATGCTCCAAAGTTTGGATCCTCCATCCTTGCTTTCTTTCTATACCAGAAAAAGTGAGTTTCCATGCTGCCAGAGTTGCAGCCCCCACATGAAATACCCAGAGTGGGGGTGAAACAGCTCGATCAGGACAGCTTGGGGAGGGAGGTTAGGTTTGTTAAAAAGAAAAGCAAATCTTAAATAAAAGAGATGAGGGATTTTCATTACTGCCTCAAAAGAGCTAAAATTCTGCTTGTGGTCTTACTAATCAAAACCTCAGAGGTTGGACCCTCAACTTCAATAGTTAAAAGGAAGGAGGGACACTGAAATCCACTGCATTATCTGAACTCTTCCTAGAAAGGAATGCCAGGATGCAGCTTCCATAAGCACGCTGGGGAGCAAGGCTGGGAGCAATTCTAAAAACCCAAGTACTTAGAGCCAAATGAAGTGGGACACAGAAGTGGCAAAGGGAACTCTTGGCACTGAGCTTCAGTACATGGGGCTATCTTGCCAAGGGCCAAGTGCCACAGACATACCCAGCAGGATGCAGATTATTCAGACTTTCTAAAAGAAGCCAGGTTCCTTGCCCTTTTGTCTGAGGTTACTTCATTTCATTGCTTCTGATTAAGACTCACTCATTACCTCCTGCCCACTCCCATAAGCCTCCAGCTGACTCAGATCAACCTCATGAAATCACACAGAAGAGTCATTTCCAGTGAAGACAAAACTTTTTTTTTTTTAATTTTTGGGCTGAATCTGACATTCAAAGTTGGACTTGTTGCCTCAGGCCAAGAGTGGTTAAACCAAAATCAAGAGAAACCTGCTACTCTGCAGCTTAATAGTAATCACTGGTAATTACCAGTAATTACCTGAAAATAAAAGCAATCATTTATTTATTTAAAACCAAGAGATAACCAAAAGTAAATTCAATTTGGAAATAAGATAGTATTCCAAAAATACGCAGCTAATGCTGCAAGTTGTGTTACCTTGGACAAGTCATGTAACCTTTCTGGGCCTCAGTTTCTCCTCCATAAAACGAATGAATTGAACTCGAAGGCCTCCAAGGTCCCCCTTCCAGCTCTAAAGCTTCTGTCCTATCATGTCTAAATGGTATCTTGTGGTTTGAATGAATCTTCGTAGTCTGTCCTTTCATGTACATTCCATATATCTCACACATAGCCCTCTTTTATCTACTTCCAAAGATGAGCTCTGCTCCACATAAATAAAATGCCCACAGATCATAAATGAGCAGATCAGGTCTGAGAAAAGTATTACAATCAGCACAGCCGACAGCTGGTTTGATGGTCACACAGGAAGCACTCTGGACAGAGCTCCTTTGGGAGAAGGAGAGAAAAGCCACCAGACAGCAATCATTCTCCCTAGTGACATATTCTATTTACAGAAAATGCTGAAACACTGAAGTGAGGCCAAGGCATGGGCTTTAACCGGCTTCATCCCCGTCAGGCCGTATTAGTAGAAGCCTACTTGCCCAGACCGGGCAAATAAGCAGGCTGCCTGCCTCAAGGGCACATTTGACCTGATTACACTTTAGAGTGTGGGGACTGTGATTCCAATCGACAGACCAGGATGAGAGATTAGCAAGGCCTAAGAATCTGCTAAAACCAGAATCTTCTTGGTAAGGAGCAAGACGGTTTTCAGTTCACTTGGTGAACAAGTGCTGCACATTAATTCTTTTTTTTTTCTTTCTGATATCCAGTACTAACCGGAACAAAAACATCAGCAGACCCTATTTAACAGGAATTACTTTTCCATAAAACTTACAATTGAAGGACCAATGAGAATTCAAATTCAGGGTCTTGAAATGCAAAGCTGTTTACTACTTCATCCCCAACTCTCTAATTAGTCATTTTCAAATATAGGTACAGATAGTAACCATATACCTCCTGAAGGTTATTAGTGAGAATAACACTCAGCCAGCTCCACCCCATGCCCTGCCATGAGAAGTGATTCTATTTGTGTTTAGTCATTTTTTAGTTGTGTCTGACTCTTCAAGGCCCCTTTCTGGTTGTTGTTGTTGGTTTTTTTTTTTGGCAAAGATATTGGAGTGATTTGCTATTTTCTTCTCCAGCTCATTTTATAGATGAAGAAAGTGAGGCAAACAGGGTTAAGTGACTTGCCCAGGATCACACAGCTAGTGTCTGAGGCCGGATTTGAACTCCTAGTGCTCTATCCCGATTCTGTTTAGGAGATGTAGTATAGTAGGCCAAAAACTCTGATTGAATCCTTAGATTTCAGTCTGACTGAACAAACTCCACTGCTAACTTATTACATCCTCTCCTGAGGAACTATCAAGGATTATCAATTTGAAGCAGTGCCAAAACTGAATCGGATTTGCCACTCAATTATACTATTTCTCTCACCCATTATCACTATGGCCCAAAGAAAGAAACAAGTACATGTCTGAACAGTATCTCATAAGGCCAAAAATTAAAACCAAACCCAAATTATAATTTTCCACAGTAACTACATAAAGAACTTAACAGGATAACAGGATCAGCTTTTTTGAAGAGTGCTTCAACAAGAGACAGTGATTTGGTTTTAGTGAAGAAGGCAGCCTTCCAGGGCTTCTGGTTTGCTTTAAGAAATCTCAATAGTCTGCCCCTTCAAGTGGATTCCATGTTCCCCAGCCCCCTCACCCCGAACCCAGCCTCAACCTTTCCCCATCCTCCCCCTCCTTACCCAAACACTGAAAATTTGCACAGTTCATTGAAATTGTGGGATAACATAATCCCACAGCCTTGTTCAAAGCTAGCTGGATTTCAGAATCCAAAAGGTTACAGTAACACAGTGATGATTTTTGTTAACAGCCAGAGAACTTTACCCAGTATTTTTCCCCCAGCTACCATGCACTCAAATCATTATTCGAACAATCTAGAGAGAGAGAGATTTAGAATTAATAATTTATCACTTTCTTCTACTGCAATGTAGTCGAGAAAATAGGACACTTTGGCAGGAGAAAGCTGCTGCTCAAGGCTCACAGCTATAATACATCCCATTAGTCATCTATCTACTGCACTCTTAATCAGGTGCCTAGTGGACACATAAAAGAGGGAAATAATACAGATAAAATGTCACCTGGAGATGCTCTTTTTACTGGTGGAACAAAATGGATGCACTTCTGAAACACAGCACCTTATCAGTAGGAAAAAAAGACTATCCTCGGTTCCTGAAATTTTTTCCCCAGGTTTATCTCCTAGAAATGATATTCTCTTCACATATACATACCAGCCAAACTGGACTTCTCAATATTCTCTATCTATGCCTGGGTTCTTCATTCCTTCCACCTGGAATGTCATTACCTTCCCCAACCCCTACTCCCCACTCCAAATCTGGCTGTCCAACTGCTTAGTCAAAATCCAGCTCAAATATCACATCTTCCATAAAATCTTCTGTGGCCCCCCCACCCCCTTCTTCCTCTCTCTACCAGCCAGAAGTAATCTCTTCTTCCTTTGTAGTTCTATAGCATTTTGCTTGTACCTCTCACTGCATTTATCATATTCTATCTTGTATTTAATTTTGTACAGTCTAACATCTGCTCCTTGAATGCAAGGACAATGTATTTATTAATCTTTGTATCCTCCACAATAATGTGAGTAGAAGGAGCTCAATAAATATTTATTAAATGAGTGCCAGGATGGGCTGAAGACCACAAATAATATAATCTCTATCAGAACAAAAGATTCAGAAAGGTTGATGCCTCCTTCTTTCCAATGGTTCCAATGGTTTCCAATGGCTTAATTCTCTACGGTAGAAAGTAAGAGAACAAAAAATGGTAACTTTGACTACGAGAAAGAACAATTTTCTTTGAATCATGGAGGCTTTTATGAATGGGAAATTTTTTAGCAACAGGTTGTATCCTGGTAGGCATGCTATAGATACAGATTCAGACATTCCAATATAATGATACATGTGGAAACAGCAAGGTGTCTCAACGGATAACTCCAGGCCTCTATTAAGACCTCAGTTCAAATCCAGCCTCAGACACTCACTAGCTATGTGACTGTGGGTAAGTCACTACCCACTTAACCACTGTTTGCCTCAGTTTCCTCAACTGTAAAATGGGAATAATAATAGCATCTACTTTCTAAGGTTGTTATGAAGCTCAAATGAGATATTTGTTTAGCACTTACTATGACTTGTCCATCATGGATTAGGCACTACATAAACACTTTGTTGTTGTTCATTAGCTTTTCAGTCGTGTCCAACTCTTTGTGACCCCATTTGGGGTTTTCTTGACAAAGATACTGGGGTGGTTTGCCATTTCCTTCTTCAGCTCATTTTATAGATGAGGAAACTGAGGCAAACAGAGTTAAGTGACTTGCCCAGAGTCACACAGCTGGTAAGTAACTGAGACCACATTTGCACTCAGGAAGATGAGTCTTTCTGACTACAGAGTGGGCACTCTATTAATTATTCCACCATCTTGAGGTGTTTCTCAAGGAACTTTTACTAAATTGGTTATTACTCAATCACTTCACTCTATTTCATCTGTAAATTAGATATGCTCTCAGTCCAGCTTTTTTGTGAGGCTCTGCTTGACTCCACTCTAAATGTTCTCTCTCTCCTCCCTCCTCTGCACTCCTATGACATTCACTTAGCATCTGTACCACACAATGTACTACTAAATTATAGTCTGTCTTGTACTGCTCATTATGAGCAGTAAAATTTGTGAGGGCAAGGACTAAGCTAAGGGCTCTGGATTTATAAACAGTGAGCTTGGGTTAGAATAAAGGCTCTGCAAACAGATCAGCTCAGAAACAATTCCTAGCAAGAAGAAAAAATTTAGAAACTTGAAACTGAAACAATTTCTGAATCACTGAACTGCCTAGGTCTGTGGCAAGTGGATAACGAGCCAGCCTTGAAGCTAAGAAAACCTGTGTTCAAATCCTGCCTCTGACACAAATAGGTTTTGTGACCCTAGCCAAGTCACAGCCTTTTAATGTTTTAGGCAATTCTTTAAGACTACGAGTTGCAGAGAAAGCGCCCAATCACATTGGAAAAGGGAATTTCCTCACTTGAGAATTCTCTATACAAATGAAGTCACAAGTCCTGTTTCTATCCCCAATTTAATGAAAAGCTGGAGAAAAAAAAGGAAAATGGGGAATTCATGAACCAAATTCAAGTGGAGACTCTTATCAGACCAATTGTAACTTTAATTAATCCCTTTAAAGAGGCAACTTTAGTATAGATTCCCAGAGTCACCAGTGAAAAGAAACCCATTATCTCTACACCAGTGGCTGCTGCCTTAAGAAAAGGTACCAGGGAAACTGCTCAGAGGGGTGACTAGCAATAAAAATAGCAGGATGGCTGCCAATCTCTTCGTTAGCTTTCAAAAATGGTGCATAATTTGAATCACTCTAAACATTCAGAACAGAACTTTTAACAAGGGGAAAATGGCACAATACAGCCTTCGACTGGACCAAATGCATTTAAAGGACTGATCTAACATTTATTCAGAGAACTGAGTCTCCATACCTTGTTTCAATACTACTTCAGCTGAGCATCTCTAATATGAGATTCTGTCTTGAAAGCATTTTCTAAACTTTCAAATACCATATAATATCAGCTATAGTCTTGAACAAGTGTTCTGGGAGAGGCAGTCAACTCTAAGAAAGAAAATAATGAGGTAAATGCCACCTGGGTCCCCCAGGAGTTACATGAAGACCTCCAGTAGTGTTAAAAAATCACTGGCCTAAGGGCAGCTAGGTGGCACAGTGGATAAAGCTCTGGTCTTGGAGTCAGGAGGACCTGAGTTCAAATCCAGCCTCAGACATTTGACACTTACTAGCTGTGTGACCCTGGGCAAGTCACTTAACCCCAATTGACCCACCAAAAAAAGCCAAAAAAAAAAAAAAAAAGCACTGGCCTTTAGACTTGGGTTCACACTCTGACACTGACTGACTCCCTGAAGAACCTTGGAATTTCTTCTTCTCCTTTTTTTTTTTTCTCTCGAGGAAATGGGATTAAGTAACTTGTGCAGGGTCACTCAACTAGTGACAAGTGTCTGAGGCTGGATTTGAACTCAGGTCCTCCTGACTCCAGGGCTGGTGCTCTATTCATTTCACCACCAAGCTGCTCCGGGACCCTGGAATTTCAGAGCTGGAAGAAGTTATCTAATCCAATTCAGACCAGAAGAAGAATTCCTTCTCCACATTTCCTACAATTATCCAGAATATCTAGCCAAAATGGCTGCCTAAACAGGAGGCAGACCACCCAACTTCCAAATATCTACTCCTGCAAAACCCTGAAGTTCCCCTCAGAATAAAATTCAATAAAAAACTGCAGTGACTTTTTCCATCCTAGAGCTGGAAAAAAAAAAAAAGAAAAACAAAAAGTTGGCCAGAAGACTACAGTAATATGAAAAGGAGCCAATAAGCAAAGTCATGGCCAGCATCTGCCCAGTGTAACCAGAGCCAGGTCGTGTGTAGCCTTCAAGTCTCCGTGTCCAGAGCAAGCAAGAGTAGAAGTTTCCCCTGAGAAAATCCCAGGGAGAATTCAGCAAGTTCTAGGGTGAAGAGCATGAAAGTAAAAGAGTGCAAAGGCAGCAGACACCTGCAGCACTCACTTATTACAGGACAGGACAGGACAGTCCAGGCCCAGTGGCTCTGATGTCCCTTACACTCCTTCCCCAGATATCAGAGGGCACTGTGAAGATCCAACACTGAACCTCAGACTCAGGGGAGGCCCAATCCTGGGATGTGGAGATCAGGACAAGAACCTAGGGGACCCAGAGCAAGACCAAGCTTGGCCAAGTACCCCATCCAAAAGCTCAGCAGCAGGCATACATGTATGGTCCTGACACAAAACTCTGAGGCAGGAAACAAATACGGAGAGGGGAGCAAATCAAAAACACCAACCAGTGTCAAAAATCATTGCAAATCTAGATATTCCCCCAAAGAAGAAACATGTAACTCTGTAATAACTGCAGAGACTCAAAGAAAAAAATGGCATTTTCTACAAGGCTTACATGAGTACCCAGAAGAAATAAAGCAAGAAAAGAAATTAAATAAAAGTCCTTGAGGAAAAAATTAAAAAATTAAAAGACTATATAACTTTAGAAGAGAAAGTGGCAGATCTTACCCAAGAAATATCAGAATAGAGCAAACTGAAGTCAATGATTATTAAGAAATACTGCAACAAAACCAAAATGGAAAAAAACACAAGAAAATATAAGATATGTGATAACAAAAACAACCAACTTGGGAAACTGGTCAAAGAGGGATGACTGGACTCACTGAAAACCTTGATTTAAAAAAAAATTAAAAAGCCTCAGTACTAAGAAATTGTAAGTAAGAGTTGCATAGATTCATTAGACCCAGAGGTCAGAGTAAAGACAGAAACAATCCACTGATCACCTCCAGGGGACCAAAAAACCCCCCAAAACTCACAAAGGAAAAGTCCCAGGAATGTCAAAGTCAAAATCCAAAGCTGTTATATCAAAGAAAAAATATTGCAAACATCCAGAAAGAAGTCATTTTACTTTATTTTATTTTACTACCTTTAGGTTCACAGAAGATCTGGCAGCTTTTACTTTAATTGGAAGAAAATACAGTATTTAAAGAAGCGGCCAAAGGGGAAAAAAAAAGGCTCACAACCATGAATAACTTATTCTGCAAAATCGAATATAATCCTACATGGGGAAAAAAAAATGGACCCTTAATGGAATAAAAGACTTTCAAGCATTTCTTATGAAAAAACCAGAGCTGAGTAGAGATTCTGAAATATAAATATAGGAGTCCAGCAAAACCTAGAAAGGAAATGATGAAGAAAATGATTTCAGAGAATCCTGGGTAGTATGACCTGATATAGAGTGAAGTGATCAAAACAAGGAAAACAATTTATACAAGGAAAAGGACACTGTAAAGAAAAACAACTTTGAAAGACTTAAGAACTTTGATCAATGCAATGACCAACCCATGTCTCCAGAGGACCTGTGATGAATGAAGCCTATTACCTAACCTTCTGACAGAGAGCTGATGGAGCAGAGACATGTATCTTTGGACATATGTACATTCATTTTTGTAAAGCTACATTTATTTGTAACAAAGGTCCCCCCACCTCCTCCTCCCACCCTTTTGGTTTTTAATGGGGGGAGAGGGCATCAGTGGGAGGGGTGGCCAATAGTGATATGCAAAAAAAGAGGTCCATTGTAACATTTTTAAAAATGCAGAACCCTGTGACCCAGTGGCATCACTACTAAATGTATAACCCAAAGGCACTGTGCTAATCACTTTATAAATATGATCTTATTTGATACTCACTACCACCCTGGGAGACGAGTGCTATTATTATCCTCATTTTACATCTGAGGCAGCAGAGGTTAAATAACTTTACCAGTGTCACACAGACAGGAAGTGTTTGAGGCAGATTTTCAACTCATATCTTGTGACTTGCCCAGCATACACTGTGCCACCTCAAGGCCTCATAAATTTATATAGCCCTTTAATATTAGCAAAGTGTTTAACCTGTTATCTAATGTGATCCTCAAAGTACACCACCATATGTCATCGAGTGCTAGACTGTGAAATACAGAGAAGAGCTTCTTTTAACTTCCTAGTACTCCATCTATTTCCAAATTTCTTTGAAAATATACGATCTAGCATAGTTTGAGGAAATAAGATTTTCTTTTGTGCTAAATTATTACTCATTTAATTTAAATATTCTCATGAAAGCCTGGAAATAGTCTGCTATCCCAGCAAAGCATCAACTAGAGGAAAAGTTTGTTTAGGTCAGGTTTATGTCAATTAAAATTTTCTCCACTATAATTATGCAAGCATCAACAAACAGAAGGCTGATGTTATTAAAATTGTTAAATACGGTAATTATTTGTTTCTCATTATCACCATAACCACCAACATTTCCCTTAAAAAATGTAACAGAAACCTCTACAATTATAGTATTAAAAATAAACGCCAATTGTTGTAGATTCTTGTATTAACACCCCAGCACTGCTCTCCAACTTCAGAAGGCCAAATTTGGGTCAGTAGACAGGCAGAGTTTTTCAAAGCTAAAGTTTCTTTCTCAACTTCTCCATTTCATCCATTCCAGCAGAACACTGTCAATAAAATAAACACCAGAAAGAAAGGAATAGTATTCTCCTCTGAAACTAAGCCTCCTTTGTATTGTTTGCCAGGAGGAAATGATCAACTGGTGAAATGATATTCAGGAAGTAAGCACACCTTATGAAACCTTCAGTAAGGCAACCTTTCTATGCAAAAGCCAAAGGATGCATTACTCTGGTAACAGACAATCTGTTTGGATTTCAAAGTCCTCCATAACTCCAGCCCTTTCTTCCTTTCCAGTCTTCTTACTCCTTACTCCTCTCCAAGTACTCTTCACTATAGGCCTCCTTGCCCTTCCTTGCACAAGACACTCCACCTCCTAATTCAGTATTTTCACTGACATCCTCTCACCCCTTCCTCTGCCTGAAAACTCTCCCTCTCCATCTCTGGCTTCCCTGACCTCCTTCAAGTCTCAGCTGAAGTCTCATCTTCTGCAAGAAGCCTTTTCTAATCTTCCTTAATCTTCGTGCCTTCCCTCTGAGACCACCTCTAATTGATCCTGTATATATCTTGTTGGTACATGGCTTTTTTGCATGTTGTATCCCCCATTAGACTCTCTGAATGTAGGGATTATTTGGTTTTTTGCCTTTGTGTCTCATGCACTTAGTACATAGTATGCTCTTAATAAATGCTAATTGACTGATTGACTGAGAAAAGAATTGTGTTTGGTAACCATCTTAAAATAATAAAGCCAATTTACCTAACTAAGCAAGAATTAAATTTGTTTCTTAGGCAAGCAAAAAACTAAATAATACCCCTTGGGCTCAGGTTACTTTCTTATTATCTAGAAAAACATTTCTCTTTTCACTCTCCAACCCAGCCATCCTTTAAAATCAATCTAAGGGGCAGCCAGATGGCACAGTGGAGAGAGCACTAGCCCTGGAGGCAGGAAGATCTGAATTCATATCTGGCCTCAGATACTTACTAGCTGTGATCCTGGGCAAATCACTCAACCCCAGTTGTCTCCAACAAAATAAAATAAAATGGATCTAAGAATGCATAAATGAAAACTATTCACTTTATGACTATGAAACCACTAGAATTATTAATTCATACCTGTTGATGAACACAAAGCACTGAGACAAAGACATGCATAAAATAGTTGCAGGATTTTCAGCCACTTTGCAGGTCTCTGCCAACAGCTTCCTGATAAAATCCAGGAACCAATGTCTAATTTAACTTCCAACTTCTTCTCCATGGTCTTTATGACAGGTAGAAACAGAACTCTGGAAAGACACAAGGAACAGAAATTACCTGCCAAGTAATTAATAACTTGTTTCTTAAAAAAGTGAACTAAAAAAAGGACATGAGAGATTTGAAGAAGAGGAATTCCAGGTTTTCCTTTCCTCCTCATCTCTGCGAATAAATTTTAAAACTTTATAACATATCTTACGATTACCAGGATAACAACACAGCAAAGGATATGAAGTAGAGCCATTATAACAGGTAGGCATTTCACACCTAGTTACTTTCTAGTCATTATCTAATAGTAAATCAGCACCTTTGTCCTTTTCCTTTCATGAACCACCCTCCACCCACACATCTTCCTTACATCTTTGTATTCATTACTTTAAAAAAAGAAAAACATCCTAGTAATATTATGAGGCTTTAATGAGTTCTGAAGAAGCATTCAAAATCTATTCCAAATGTGCAGCTGTCAACCCAGCCTGGCAAGCAGCACAGGTTGGCAAACCCAAACATCACTAAGCTTAGCAAATGTGCTAAGCACACAGGGAGACTGTCATCACTTTGCTATCCATGCTGGCTAGTACCAGTGAAGATTCAGGGTGCTACAGAACTAAGTTACAGTCAACCCAAGGCAGATTTTCACTAAGCATCAGGCATCTTGAGAAACTAGATTCTCTCATTCAATGCTTTGCTCACAATGATTTTCCAAATGTGATCTTGGTTAAGGATGGTGAGGGGAAAAGCAGGGGAATGATACTTGAGAATTCAGAAACTATATCAATAACTTATCTGCTCTACCAGATATAATGGAGAGCCACAGAAAACACCATGATATGGGGCAGCTAAGTGGCACAGTGGATAGAGAACCGGCCCTGGAGTCAGGAGGACCTGAGTTCAAATCTGGCCTCAGACACTTGACACTTACTAGCTGTGTGATCCTGGGCAAGTCACTTAACCCTACTGCCTAGCAAAAAAGAAAACACCATGATAAAACTACCAACCTAGAATGTAAGGGGTCTCTATGTAACTTATTATTCATCTCACACAGAAAGTCTATTCAGATTCTCCCCAGTTTCCAGAGCTCTTCCCAACACAAATTACTTTGTAGATGATTTGTACTTAACTTTCTATGCAGATGTTGTTTTCCCAAACAGAATATAAGTTCCTTGAGAGCAGGGATTGTTTACTTTTTGTCCTTGGATCCCCTGAATCCAACATAACCTGTCACAAACTAAGTACCTAATAAATGCTCCTTACTTGTTGAATTGAATTACCTACACAGGCCCATCAAAAAACTTCTTCCATTAGTGATGTGGGTGACTCAACACCTATCAACAGTACCTTGAGAGGTAGGCGAATGTGGGCATTGTGAAAATGAATAGTCTTCAAAGCAGAGAAATAGGAGTAATTAACACCACTAGGCTGACAGAGGTGGTTAGAGGCTCAACATTTTGCACAATGAAACTAAGAAGCACAGAGGCTAATTATGCTTAAACACCAAATAAGACCTTCCTGTAAAATCTACAACAGAGCCAAGGCAGAAATTGTTACTGAGATCCAGGCAAGAACTTTCTGACCAATAGCACAAACCACAAAGCAGGCCACTGAGGCATAAAAGGATAATTATTAGAATTCAAAGGATAAAAACCTAGGGAGAAAAGGCACACCCCCACACAGTGGAACCCAGAAAAGCTTACAATACTTCAGGCATTTGGGGCATTACAAGTACACCCAAAATAAAAGCACTCTGTTGCAGCAGCTGTTCTGAAGGAGCAGGGGGTAATGTTTACTTAATACTTTAGGTTGATGGGGGATGTATCATAGTGCAGTCTGTCAACTACATACGTGGAACTCCATTTATGTATTTATGTACTCAGCGATAAGATATGTTTGAAGGGCAAAGAATGCCTGAAACAGCCTATTCAGTTGGTCTTAGTAATCAAGAATAAAGCCAACAGAACAAAAAAAAAAAAACAACACACACACAAAAAACACAACCAAAAAAAAAAACCTAAAACCCACCACCACTGCACAGCTAAAAGATATTTGGGAAAGTTACAGAACAGACTGTCATGAATAGTTTTGCTTATATTTGCACACATTGTTTTCCAAATAGCTTGGAAAAATGAACAGATTGTTCTGGGAGGTCATATTCCAATTTGCTCCTTAGTTACTAGTCTCCTAATCACAGAAGAAATAGTAGAAAAAGTCAGCTAATGCTTTTCACAAATTTTAACATGATTAACTTTGTACAAGCTTCCTAGTAGACAAGAAAGCCCAGCGAGAAGCTACAAAAGAGGAGACGGAAAGACTCCTTTTTTCCTTTCCTATTTGAAATGTGGGGTCTTCTATCTTTTCAATTTTACCATAATTCTTCCTGCTCTCATGTATGCTGCATGGAATGGTTTATTTTGTGTTGATTAGGCAATCTTCAAAACCCTGCATCACTTAGTTTTCCCCTACCCCCTTTCTCTAACATAATTGCAAAGCTTGAGTAGTACCTTTCTCTCTCTCCCTTAATCATTTTAAGAAGTGAAATGAACCCTAAACATCATAGGACTTTTCTTATGAACTGCAGAAGTCACTGGCAACAGTAAGAGGCTGTGGAGGAAGGAGGCAGCACAAGTACAGGCAAGCTTTTCTGTCCCATTACTGCATAGCTGGATATCATGACCTCTTGGTACTTAAGTCCACACCGTGAGTAAACACTGTCAAGCCAATATGAGAGTCGAATGAAGGACTGGGACGCCCAATGGGGCTCATTCAACTTTCAACAAGCATTTATTAAGCACCTATCAAGTGCCAGGTACTTGCTTAGGCACTAGGGGAACAAAGACAAAAACGAAACAGCTCCTGCCCTCAGGGAGTTTACGTTCTAAACGGACGGGTCGGAAGCCTGTTCGGGGCTGGGAAGTCCAAGTCCTAGGCCAGGAGCCAGGACCTGGGGGTGGAGCTGACCCCTCCTCTCCCTCCCACCTACCCGGGGCTTAGGGCCGGGCGGCGGCAGCGGCTCCTTGGCGAGTCTCGACCTCCTCCTCTGGCTCCATGGGGAAGGCGGGAGTTGGGCCTCGGGACCAGCCTGGGCTGGGCTGGGCCGGGCCGGACCGGGTTGAGCCGGGGCCACACGATGGACAGGCGGGCTCAAGGGAGCGGCGAAGACGTGCTTCCCTCCTCCCTCTCAGCTCGCTCCGGCCCTCGGCTCCCCAGCACCAGGCGACCCGCACTCGACTGGGCTCCTAGGGGCAGGTGCTTTCCACCTCAGCCTCCCCGGACGGACAGCGACCGCCGGATGTGGCCTGGACCTCCACCCGGAAGTAATACTGCTGCCGCCACTCCCCCCCGCCCGGAAGGGCAACTTGAGTACCAGGTCCATGATGGAGGAGGGGTTGGGAATGGGGGGGGGAGTAGAGGCAGAGAGACCCCAGGAGAGAGCGAAACTGTGCCAAGGAGAAGGAAACAAATCTCTCTGCCGCATTTCTCCCGCGTTTCTGAGAAAGCTAGTGCCATCACTTTCCCTTCTAACAACCGTCGAGAGCAAAGGGGAGCAGTGCCCACAAGCAACATGGAGGGAACGGGGGCGTCCCCTACTGCTCAACGCCCTGAAGGGCCATTGGTCGGTGCCAGGAGTGAATCGGCCGCTGATTGGCCAGGAGGTGTGCGGGGGTGGGGGTGGAGCTGCCGCAGCAGGAACCCGGAGTGTGCAACACGGTGTGAGCTCCAGTGGAGGCTCCGGCTGCATCTCGATTGGGGACGTCTTCTCGGTTCGCGGCCCCACCCGGGTGAGCACAGCCCCCACCCCAACCCCCACCTCGGGCCCTCGTCTGCACCCTTGGAAGGGACCTCTCAGAGGGGTCGCCGACTTGTGTCGCGATATCCCACGAGGTCATATCGCGACAGCGCACCTTCATATCGTGACATCGCCGTATTCTGGTCGAGGTAGCACCTCGTCTCATTCCCGTCCTCCCTTCTTTCCTCCTTAATTTTTTTTTTTTGGTCATGTCGTCTTTGGGAATTGTCCCATATCGTGATCTTGCTGTGACCTCGTCGTGCCTTCCTTCGTGACATCACCTCGAGTCATCGTGAAGTGTGGCTTCATCATGTTGCCCTGTCGTGACTTCATCAGTGTCGTGTTGTGACTTGGCTGCGGCGAGACAGGTGGCGACCGCCGGGACTCCCCATCCCCGACGGCCCCCGCCCCCTT
Source organism: Vombatus ursinus (assembly GCF_900497805.2). NCBI lineage: Eukaryota > Metazoa > Chordata > Mammalia > Diprotodontia > Vombatidae > Vombatus > Vombatus ursinus. The sequence continues at coordinate 14,523,494 of NW_020954553.1, read as the reverse complement.
TCTCTCCTTACCCCTACCCAGCAGTCCATCTTCGGTTATCCACTTTGCAGATCATCTTCCCCCCCCTCCCCATGGAGGGGCCAGGACAGTTTGTGGTTCTTCCCTAGCTTCTCCTCCCTCTACCTCCCTGCCAGCTCCTGTTTGATGCTCGGTGACACCTGCATCCGCAAGTTGACTGGCGTGGGAAGGCAGAAGAGGTGAACCTTAATGGTTAATCCTGCTGTTGCTGACTTGCTAGTAGGATTGGGGGGGGGGGGCGTGAAGGGAACCCGAAGCTGAAGGGTTGGGGGTCCTGGGTAGCTGGCCAGCCCTCATCTACCTCTTGCCTCCCAGCCATTGCTGGGAGCTGAACGCAAATTGGGAGGTTTTTATGGCATTTCCCTGCTCCAGAATCCAGTCTAGGAGGCTGCAGGGAGAAGGGGAAGGGGCTGGAGTTCTCTCCTTTTTGGTTTCTTCATCAGCGGCTGCTCCTTTCTCCCAGTGCATGTATAATTGAGCATCAGCTGTTTCCATCCTCTAGTGTTTTGTCCTCACCACTCCTTCCAATATCCCCCCTCCTTCCCACCCTACTCCTTCCCCCTCTGTGTTGGCCTTTGGGGGAAAGTCTGAGGTGTGTATATTGGGGGGTGTCTAGGCCAGAAGCTCTCCTGCCAAGCCGTGGGGATATAGGAAGGAGAGTGGCGATGGAAAAAGGATTGCCAGGCTTTGGGGCAAAATGCTTGATTTTGCTTCCTAGCTTCTTCCTTCCTCTTACCCCCTTTTTGTAGGTGACCTTGGGCCAGGGACTTAACCTCTCCATCATTGTTTCCTCCCTTTCTGTCATCTTTCACTTCATTTCCTAGAGAGGTGCCCTCATATATGAGGCGAGGTAGCTTTGGAGACCCTCCCCTCCTCCTCTTCCAATCCTCTACCCTATCCGGTGCTCTTTGTGTTAATCCCTCCCTCCTCACCCCCCCTTCCCCTGGTGGAGCATTGCTCAGTCCCTCTTGTGTTCGCAGTTGGGCAAGGCGGGCACCATGGCGTCCGATTGTGAGCCGGCTCTGAGCCAGGCTGAGAGCCGCAACCCCACCCTGGAGCGATACCTGGGGGCCCTTCGAGATGCTAAGAATGACAGTGAACAGTTTGCTGCCCTGCTACTAGTAAGAACCTGAGGGAGGGGAAGGGGCTGTGGGGACCTGCTAAGCAGGTGGGCATACCAAGTTGAGGATGGATCTTTCCAAAGGTGATGGGGCTAAGAATCAGGGGATTTAGGAAGGAGAACCTGGAATCCATTTAGGGTGATGTACTGGATGCCCTTGTATGGAATTGGGTGGAGAAGAGGGGGTCAGGATGCAGGAATAGGGTGAACAGCTTCTTGCTTGAGGGCTGGAGGGGAGGGGAGCTGGTGGCCACATGAGGGTATTGGAGGCACTCACTCTGGGTGTCCCTGGCAGATGGGGGCTGACTCATGGGTGCTGTCAGCGGGTAGTAACTAGTGTGTTCTACTCACAAGCTTGGGGAGTCTTCCCCTGCACTTGTGGGGAAGGCTCTGGCAGTGGGCTTGGAAGGAGATGGTGGGGTCCTTAGGGGAAGCTAAGGAGGGGGTCTTCAGATTCCCCCCAGAATGCTGGAAAGTGGGAGCGGGTGAGGGGTTGAGCTCAGCTAGAGGAGGGTGGCGTGGGGACAGAAGAGCATCAGCCTGCAGTGCTGGGAAGGGTGGTTGGTGTGTGGGGTGAGGGAAGGAGGGGGGAGAGCAGCCAATGCTTGTTTGCCATGGCAACTGAGAGAAGGATGGGAGTCAAGGGCTCACACTGCAGCAGAGGAGGTGTTTAGGTGAAGTGTGAGGGGAAATGTTTTGACAGGCAGATCATGGAGACACAGGAGCCGTTTCCCCCTCCCCTCCCCCCAGGTGGTGGGAATGGATGAGATAATTTTCTGAAGGAAGTATCTTGGGAAGGACCCTCAATCCATAAGCACGGAGGCATATAAGTGGTAGGCGCTAGACCCATTCCAGTTCTGGTTTTTGGCATCAGATTTAGACAACAGAAAGCCCTTTCTAGTAAGGAAGCTGGGGAAATGCTAGAAGTGGTTAGCGAGGGAGGCTGGACACCTCCTCTCCCTCCCCCTTTGCACCAGCTTATCTTCCGTTGCATAAGAAGAGTCTTGTGGAGAGAAGGGACCTAACCCCTGCTTGGGTTTGACTGTGGAAGTATTAGGTGACCTCTAGGGATGCCCAGACGGACTTAAGCAGTCTGCGCAACCATCCCCAACATTTGTTCTCCTCCTACTTAACCCTGTGCCCCAGGTAACCAAGGCAGTCAAAGCTGGTGACATTGATGCGAAAACCCGACGGAGGATCTTTGATGCCGTGGGCTTCACTTTCCCCAATCGGCTCCTCACCACTAAGGAAGCCCCCGATGGCTGTCCTGATCATGTCCTTCGAGCTCTAGGGGTGGCCCTGCTCGCCTGCTTCTGTAGTGACCCTGAGCTGGCTGCCCACCCCCAGGTTCTCAACAAGATTCCTATCCTGAGTGCCATCCTCACCACCCGGGGTGACCCCGACGATGCAGCCCGCCGCTCCATGATTGATGACACCTACCAGTGTCTCACGGCTGTGGCCGGTACTCCCCGAGGACCCCGACACCTCATTGCTGGTGGTACCGTATCTGCCCTGTGCCAGGCTTACCTGGGGCATGGCTATGGCTTTGACCAGGCCCTGGCCCTCCTTGTGGGACTGTTGGCAGCTGCCGAGGCCCAGTGCTGGAAGGAGGCAGAGCCCGAGCTGCTGGCCGTGCTTCGGGGCTTGAGTGAGGATTTCCAGAAGGCTGAGGATGCCAGCAAATTTGAGCTCTGCCAGCTGCTGCCCCTGTTTCTGCCCCCGACAACCGTCCCCACTGAGTGCCTCCGAGATCTACAGGCTGGGCTGGCACGGATCCTGGGCAGCAAGCTGAGCTCCTGGCAGCGCAACCCGGCCCTGAAGCTGGCAGCTCGCTTGGCACATGCCTGTGGTTCCGAGTGGATCCCAGCCGGCGGGTCTGGGGGCAAGTTCCTGGCCCTGTTAGTGAACCTGGCCTGTGTGGAGGTGAGGCTTGCCCTCGAGGAGCCCGGGGCAGAAGTGAAGGAGGACGTGGTGACTGCATGCTATGCCCTGATGGAGCTGGGCATCCAGGAGTGCACCCGGGTCGAGCAGCCGTTGCTGAAGGAGCCCCAGAAAGTGCAGCTTGTGAGCATCATGAAGGAGGCCATTGGAGCTGTCATTCACTACCTGCAGCAGGTAAAGAGAGTGCTTTGGGGCCCCATGCCAGGGGCCACTGGGAAAAATGAGAAGGAGCTGATTCCTGACTTTGGGGAGCCCCAACTCAGCGAGGGAAGCAGTCCCTCCCTCGGGAAGTCCCAGGCTTGTAGACATTTACATCGATGGTTTATCTTCCAAATTGTTTTATGTACATTATTTCATTTTAATGGACATAAATGTCTAGGTAGTATGAGTGTTATTATTTCCTCACTTGATAGATGAGGAGACTGAAGTAAATCAAAGTGAAGTGACTTGCCCGAGATAGTAAGTGGCCGAGCCAGGAGGAAAACCTGGGGTCTTCTAATGCCAAATTGAAGCCCTTTCTACTCCGTCTTCCATGCCTCTGTATAAGCGAGGCAAGACCCTTCCCCATCACCACACTCCACTTCCCAAAAAGGCCCCTTGCCACCCAGCAACATCAAAGCTGTCACTTTGGAAAACATCCTCTTCTCTCTGGACTGGCAAGGAGCCAACCGGTCCTAGAGGTGCAGCAGGCTGGTGCCTCTTTCCAGATGTTTGTGAGTCCATAGTGGCATCTCTTTGTCCTCACCCCAGCCCGTCTCCCAGCAGGGGCAGCAAAGAGCTTGTTGCCAGAGACTGTGATGACCAGCGTTGCTTCTCTCACCCTCATCTTCCTCTCCTCTAATGAGGCACAAAGCTCATGGTGCCCTGTTCACAACCTATACATGCTAGCTTTCTTGGTTGTGGGGAGGGGCTTATGCCAAGCTCTGTCCTGTCATACCCTTTCCTCCCCCATTCAGCCCATTCACTCTAATTTAGCACTTTTTAAAAAATTACAAAGAGCCATCTAGGAAACTGATTAGTTGAATAAACATACAAAACAAAGAATCTTCCTCAAATCCTTGGCCTTTACCGGGCAGAACCAACCAAAGAGGATGCTTCTGCTTCTTGCCCCTGCCAACCCTGCCTGAAGTCCCCCCACCTCTGGTTCTGTTTCTCATTTCCAGCCCTTGGGGGGGCATGAACTATTCAATTGCCAAACCCCTTGAATGGCTCTCTACAGATCTTTGTCTGCAGATACCTCTGTCTCTGTCTCTCTCTCTCTCTTCGCCACCCCCACCAATGATTTTACTGTCATAAAAGCTCCCAGGGTGTAGCAACCTCTACCACTGCAGACAAGGGTGTACTCTGTAACTTCTTAGAGAGTTTCTTGGGGATACTGAGATGGGGAAGGTGACTTGTCCAGGGCTGGCTGACCTCTGTGTATCAGGTAGGCTCTGAAGCCAAGTCTTCCTTACTCTGAGCCCAATCTCCACTCCCTGATGTGTGCTTTTACAATCCATAATGCTACTATGCTTGATTTAGTCAGCCATTCTACAATGGTTGGACACACAGGTGGTTTTCTTTGCTGTGCAAACAGAGCAGCCATAAATGTCTTTGTACAAAAAGGTCCTTTTTAAAAAATTTTGATGTTGTTTTTGGGATAGAGGCCCAGCAAGGGAATCGTGGGCTGAGAAGTGTGACTGGCTTTGAAGCTTTTCTTGCATATTGCTCTCCAGTCTTCAGCAAATATTTTTTCAACACCTGCTGTGTTCTTTAGGGATACAAAGATGAAAAAGTCACTGTCCTTAGGCAACTTACAGTCGATTAGGGGAGGATGTAATGAGCTAGCAGCAAAGGAGAGAGCCAGACAAAATGGGGAATTTGAGAGGGGAAGGCTTTAGGTAGGAGATGCCACCAGAGCTGGACCTCAAAGGAAGAGGCCAAGATGGGGAGGAGGCATTGTGCTCCTGCCCAAAAGCTTAGCGAATATAGAGGATGGCAAGAGGTCAGGGAAGGGAGCAGAGTCCAGGTGGACTGAAGCAGAGTGTGTGGAACAGAGAGTCCAGTGAATTAAAGTGGGAGCCAGACTGCAGACGGTCTGGAATACTGGGTCCTACCCAGCCGCAAGAAGCCAACTTCTCTTTAACTGTTGCCCTCAGGGAGGCTCAAGAGGGAATTTATACACTGAGTTGGAGGTTGGACCAGAAACCTCTGAAGTTTCCTAGACCGTGATTTGGTGAAATCTCCTGTGAGTCAGGCTAGCTTACGTTCAGCTATTCCCAGAACATCCAGCGGGGCGGGGGGGGGCAGTTGTTTTGTACCTGGGCCTTGGGTGGATGGCTTGTACTTGGCACCCCCAGGGGTGGTTGGAGGTGGGTTCCAGGGGATTTAGGGGGAGCGGTAAGGAAGGACCTCAGTCTCACTCTGGATCTTGGGGAAGCAGGTGGGGCCAGAGAAGCAGAAGGAGCCTTTTGTGTTTGCCTCGGTGAGAATCTTGGGTGCCTGGCTGGCCGAAGAGACTTCATCCCTTCGAAAGGAGGTCTGCCAGCTGCTGCCCTTCCTTGTCCGATATGCCAAGAGCCTCTATGAGGAGGCTGAGGAGACGGGCGATCTTTCACAACAGGTGGCCAATCTAGCCATTTCTCCTACTCCTTCGGGGCCATCCTGGCCTGGCGATGCCCTCCGGTGAGTCAGTGAATGAGTGAATGTGGCTAAAAAGTCACCAGCCTTCAGGCCTGGCCATCCTACCAGAAGAGAGTGAGCTGGGGCTCCATGCCTCCTTGGGGGTTGGTCAATTCCAGGTGGCTTCACTTTGAACCTTATTTACCCTTTTTCTCGGCTTTTGTCCAGAGGCTTCCCAGTCAAGGGTGACATGAATATTGTCTTTGTCCGTGGGTGGAGTAGCTCACGCTGGCTGGGGGTTCTTAGGCATGGTTCTGTTGGGCACTCATGTCCCCAGCCAGCTCGTGACTCGTGTCTTTCTCCAGGCTCCTCCTGCCGGGCTGGTGCCACCTGACTGCAGAAGATGGGCCCCGGGAGATCCTCATCAAGGAAGGGGCCCCGTCGCTGCTTTGCCAGTACTTCCTGCAGCAGTGGGAGCTCACATCTCCTGGCCACGACACTTCGGTGCTGCCTGACAGCGTGGAGATTGGCCTGCAGACCTGCTGCCACATTTTCCTCAACCTCGTGGTCACTGCACCCGGACTGATCAAGTGAGGGGCTGGGGAGGGGTTGGACCATTGGTGGTATAGCCTGTTGGAGAGGGAATGGGGGAAAGGCTTGTGCTTAAGGGCAGAGAAGGGAGCCATATTCTTAGAACTTGACCCATGGTAAACTTTCCTACTTTGGACTCTAGTCATTAGTAGGTGGGTTCCCCCTGGGATTGTCTCTAACACCTAAAATTTACATCAGCCAAACCCTTTTCATAGCCCTGCCCACTAGACCTCTTCCCCCAGACTCAGCCCTCTTGACCATCTGCCCCTGCTTTCATCAGTTGTCTAGATCCTACCCAGCCCCAAGAAGAAACAGGTTCTCATGTCATGTCCTCTTAGGCCCACTGCCTGACTTATTCCTGTCCCCTGGTGTGCCCTGTGTATGACTTCCTGAAAGCCCAGCCCAGTTGACCTGGAATGCAGGGCCCAAGGAAGGCTGCTCCAAAACCTGACTGGACCCTACTGATTCTGCCTTCTGGCCCCTCTCCCTCAACGTAGGCGGGACGCATGCTTCACATCCCTCATGAATACTCTAATGACTTCCCTGCCTTCGCTGGTTCAGCAGAAGGGGAGGCTGCTCCTTGCTGCCAACGTGGCCACTCTGGGCTTGCTCATGGCTCGGCTCCTCAGCACTTCTCCAGGTAAGATCCTCAAGGTGGAGCCAGGCCAGGGACACCCAGCCCCGGCGTCAGCTGCTGTTCCTGATGGAACAAATCATTGTTCTGAGAAAGGAGAAAGTGTGTGGGGCTGGTTTTCTATCTGGAGGGCTTTGGGCTAGACACCAAGGCTCTCTAGGAAGCCGACAGTATTTTCAAAAACTGTTTGGAAGTGTTCCGGGTGACTGCTTGGAAGCAGGAATAGGAACAAGATGAAAGTTGTCTGTAGACTTAGGGGTCTGTGGATCCAGAGGTTTCTGCAGCAGAGCCTCCTCCACGTCAGAAATCATGATCTCTCACCCTTGAAGCTGGCACTGCCTCCGAGCTTCCTTCCTTGAAAAACTTTGCCACTTGCTCCCAGCCGGCTCTGTTCATTAACCCCTCAACTGCAGGTTTGCTCTTCACGGAGGTGAGAAACCCTTCCCCTGGCTGAGGTCCAGCCCCCCAGGCTGGAGCCTCCACTCTGACTGTGGGTGTCTGCTGGGTCCCCTTTGTCCCTGACTGTTCCCTGTGCCCCATCTGTTGGGTTGGATGAGATCAGCAGACAGCCATCCAGGAACAGGGCGTAATGTTCTTTGTTCCCTGACTTTAAATACTGAGTCCGAAATTCGGTAGTTGAAAGGGAACCCTTAAAAGAAAGGAGATCTAGTCCAGCTAGAAAAAAGTAAGAGTTCCCATTACTAGTTCCTTGGGGTCACAGTGTGGTCTAGACCCAGCAGGAGGCACAGCCTAGCTGCTGGGAGAATTACTGCCCCCTCACCCCTTCCTCTGGGAGAGGCTGCTCTAGGTGGTACTAGCCCACATGGGACACAGACTTTCACAGTCCCCGGATAGTGGAACATGCTTATGTCTCTTCCAGATCAGGCATATTCTGTCTGAGTGTACCAGCAGGTTTGGGGTTCTCCTGTTCCTCCCTAGTCCAGCCTCAGCTGCTACGGTGTGTGTCTGGGGGTGAGGCTGCTGCAGTCTTGCTGATGAGGGGGGGTACCAGGCCACCCAGTCCTGTTTCTCCCCCTGCTGGCCCAAAGAGAAGAGTAAGAGCATTTGCCACCCCCTCCTGTCCACAAGCTGCTGAACTGTTGAGACAGGCTAGCCGTGAGTGATCTCCAGGGCGTTCCCCCTTCCTCCTTGGCCCCCAGCCTCTGCTCACAAGGCTGGCTTTCAGTCATAATAACATCCATCAAGTGCTTTTGCTTGCATTTTCATTGGTCTTTCTAACGGCCTTTCCAGGTAGCTAGTATGATTATTATGAGCCCATTTTACAGATGAGGAAACAGGCTCAAAGCGATGAAACCACTTACCTGAGATCATGCAGGAAAAAAGTGGCTGTGCTTAGGACCCTTGAAGCCCGGCCTCCTGTCTCTCGATGCAGGACTCTTTCCACTGGACCGAGCGTAATTGTCATTGTGCACGTACATGTACTACGTCCTTGTACAGACCTGTAGCACAGTGACTTTGTGTCCCCAGTACAGGACCTGGCCGATAGCAGGTGCTTAATGAGCTCCTGTTAGTTGTAGGATTGGTTAAGCCTCTCTCATTGCTGAGCCGTAGGGTCTTCATTTGTAAATTGGGCATCACGATACACTGCTTACCTCACAGAATACTTAGTAAGCCTTACAGTGCTAACTCAGTGTTCCAAGGCCAAAGGTGAATAGTACCGGAAAGTTGTCTCTAACCTGCCTCTCTCCTGCTGCCCCTCCGATGGGGTGCAGTTGGGACAGAATTCAGGGTAGAGGGCTGCCTCTGCCTTGCCTGAAGTTCTCCCCCTCCCTGTGCTTGTATTGCAGCTCTCCAGGGGACCCCCGCCTCCCGTGGCTTCTTTGCAGCCGCCATCCTTTTCCTGTCTCAGTCCCACGTGGCCAGAGCCAGCCCTGGTGCCGAGCAGGCCACTCTGGCCCTAGCCCCCGACTATGAGGGGGTGTGGGCCGACCTGCAGGAGCTGTGGTTCCTGGGCATGCAGGCCTTCACAGGCTGCGTGCCTCTGCTCCCCTGGCTGGCCCCAGCTGCCTTGCGTTCTCGCTGGCCTCAGGAGCTCCTGCAGCTCCTGGGCAGTGTCTCCCCAACCTCAGTCAAACCTGAGATGGTGGCTGCCTACCAGGGTGTCTTGGTGGAGCTGGCCCGAGCCAACCGCCTCTGCCGGGAAGCCATGCGGCTGCAGGCCGGGGAGGAGACTGCCAGCCACTACCGCATGGCAGCCCTGGAGCAGTGCCTCTCAGAGCCCTGAGGGAGGCGCTTGCCTGCCACCCCCATCTGGCCCCTGCCCTGGCCACCCAGGAGGGAGGGGAGAGAGGGAGGGAGGGAGGGAGGGAGGAGGTACCTTCCCCAAACCCGCAAGCCCCCAGCTTTCTGGCTTTTCTGTACTCAGCCGGGCCTAGGGCCGGAGCATGGAGCTGGACCCCTGGCAAAAGAGCTACAACCTACTCCCCTGGGGTGGGGAAGGGCAGCAAACAGCAGTGTTGTGACTTGTGGAGGACTCAGGAGCCTTCTTCCCATCAGCCACAGCTTTGAAATCAGTGTTTGTGTCCCTGAGAAGGATGGTGCAGGTGGAGTTCCCCCAGGCCCACAGTATGGGGTGCCTTTCCCCCAGGAGGTAGGGCAGAGGAGGTGAGAAGGGACAGGTAGGCAGGCAGGCAGGCAGTGGTTGTGTGGGCTTCAGTCTCTGCCGGTGGGCCCTGCCGGCCAGGGCATGGGCTTCCCTTCCTGTGACCCCCTGGGATCTCCTGGGGTAGAGATGGGATCGATTGAATCCTCCCTGACCTTGCTAAGAAGAGAAGAACCTTCTCTCCGACTGAGCCCCACCTTGGGGACCCAGGGGTCTGCAGGCTCTAGTTCTGATGGTGGGTGATGTTGGGGGAAGATGATTATTTTTCTTCCTGCACCAAGCTTGGATGTCTCCCCTTCTAGCCCCTGCCTGCCTCTCACCCTCCTGCCCTCTAGCCCTGCCCTGCTGGAGCCAAGAGCCGGGGGACAGTTCCCTGGATCCGCATGTCTCCCTTCCTTTCCCCTAGTGACTGATTTTCCATTGTTGTGTTGGTGCCTGGCTTCAGCTCCCTTTCCCTCCCAGCAACTGACTTCTCTGCATGGAAACTTTGGCAGCCGTCAGCCCCAGCAGACGCTGTCTATCCCACAGGCATGGGGAGGGGGTCCCCTTGCCCCACTCACCTCGTGTTCTGTAGATGTGCCAAGCTCGAACTGTATGCCTGTGGACATTCAATAAATAGTTATTGGTGATAATGGAGTTGATGTGCCATCTGTCTGCTGATTAATACCCAGCCCCTGAGAAGTCATGGGCTTCTGCCATGGTCCACAGGGTTGTGGAATGAGACTAACCCAGGAATCCGTGACTTTCACCTGGAAGCTTATTACCGGGCTTAAGACCAACCAGCCTGAGTCACCACCCCCTCTGAAGTGCTGTCCCTGAGCCACGTCTGTGCAGGGCCAATTGCTCAGCCCCGAGTGCTAGAGTTGTAACTAGGATGGAGCAAATGAGACTTTGCCTGGGGTGCTGAAATGTTAAGGGTCCTCCAGTGGGTGACCACCCCCAGGTAGGCTTCTCTTGCCCTCCCCCCAACCTTAGTCCATGGACAAAAGCTGCTGTATACTGGTTTGGGTGTTGGATCCCAGAAAAGACAACAGCCTGGCTTAGGGAGAAAACCAGAAGGCAAGTTTACTTTTCTAAGAAGTCCTATTCCAACTTCATCAGCCCCTAGAGTCCAGCTGAGGATGATGTAGGTGGGGGTGAGACCAAAGTCGAGCTGCTGTTGTGAGATGTGTCCACCAGGTGTCACTGTGAGATCTCTAGTCTTCCATCCCCAGTCTACCCATCCAGCTTACCCTTCTATTCAAGGCCCAGACTAGATTGCAGGATTCATCTGGACACAGGAGTAGCACATGCTCGGGAGACCGAAGGACTTGAAGCCAGATTGGGCTTTCAACTTGCCAAGAAAAGCCAAAATACAGTTTGGGGCTTTGGCAATGAGAAGGGAGAGAGAGTTGGAAGGCCTCTTCACTGGATGGCGGTCAAGAAGCCAGTGTGCCTGGATGTGTGTGTGCCCAACTGTGCACCTGTGTGGCTACTTGGTGCCTCTTTCCCTTCCCAGGCCCCAGCTCAGGGAGAGTTCATCTCTGTGTGTATGCCTCATCCTCTACCAGCCTTGATTTCCTTGTCCAAAACGGGAATAATCATGGTACCTACCTCATAGGGTTATTATGAGGATAAAATGAGACGATATTTATAAACCTTAAAGTCTCAATCTTATCCATTCATTCATTCAACAGTTTGTATTGACTACCTTCTATGTGGCTACCCCCAAAGAGGAGTCAAAGATCCAACTGTTGCCCAAACTGGGGAAACAAGACACATACATAAAACAGTCATGGTCACATAGTGGAAGAAGTATCCACCACAGAGCCAAAAGCCACTTACTAGCTGTGATGAGGCCTAAGTCACCTAAGATTTTTGGGCCTCAGTCTCCCCTGGGAAAGAAGAGGATTAGACTCAGCAGGGTAGTAGTGTAGAAAAAATGCTGGATTTCAAGTCAGAGAACCCAGGTTCAAATCCCAGCTAGGCTACTTACTACAAGATGCTTCACACCTCTTTGGACCTCAGTTCCTCATGTATAAAGGAGAGAGAGATGGACTAGAAGATTTCAGAGCTTGCTTCTGGGTCCTTTTATCAATGAGGACTCTCCCAAACTTGGAAAACCCACGTACCTATGGTCAGCCTCGTGCTAACCAGGGAAGTGCAGACATATGGAGAGGAGTTCAGAGACGGAGGAGTCCGCCCCATAGCCTGGAGTTGTCAGGAAAGAAGCTTGTGGTGGGAGGAGGGTGGGGAAGCCAAGGAGAGATGGGACTCCAGTGGGAGATTGGGGTAAGATTGTAGAGGACCTTGAACTCCAGGTTGAGTGTGACCTTTATTTAACAACAAGAGTAAACTACCTCTTTCATCTCTCCCTTATCTATCCCTAAATGGAGAATCCCCAGTTTTACAGAAAGGAAAGCCTCCCTTCCCCTCCACAAATCAATCCCTCCCCTCCCCAACTTACGTCTTACTAAGGGCTCTGCAGGAGCAGCTAAAGAAGAGTGAATATTATCGACCTCTCTTTCCAGGGAGTGAGTGTGAGTGTGAGTGTGAGTGTGTGTGTGTTTTGGGGAAAGCCAGGGGGAGCTGAAGCAGAACAGTCTTTCCCAGTGGGTCTCTCCTGTGGCTTCTGGAGCTCAGCTATACCCTGGCCCTGCTTTTGGAGTTGGCCTTGATTGCTTCACAAGACGGGTAGGGCAGGGGCAGCTAGGTGACGCAGTGCATAGAGCTCTGGCCCTAGAGTCAGGAGGATGTGAGTTCAAATCCAGTGTCAGACACATGACACTTAACTGTGTGACCCTGGGCAAGTCACTTAACCCCAACTGCCTTACCAAAAAGCCAAAAAAAAAAAAAAGAGTGGTAGGGCAGTCCTCAGAATGTAGGCACAGGGTAAATGCCCTATCACCCCCAGAGGGAACCTTTCCTACATAGTTAACTGACAGCTCACCAGGAGACCAACATGGCCTATCTGGACCACCTACCAGCTTGTAAAGACAGTGCCATACAATGGAAAGAAGGCTAGATTTGAAGTCAAAGGACCTGAGTTCAAATTCTGCCTTTATCTCTTACTAATTATATGACTTTGAGTAAATCCCTAAACCTCTCAGGTCCTCAGTTTCCTCATCTGTAAAAGGAATGAGTTGGACTAATTGGTCTCTGAGTGAGTTCTATGATCCTATGAGGTGGCACAGTGGATAGAGTCACGAAGAATCGGAAATGACAGAAACGACCCAAGGACAAAAGGGTCCCAAGAGAGACACTTGTCTCAGCTCTCCGCCAGGGGGCCTTCTGAGTCAGCTTACACCGGGCCCCTGGGCTGCCAACCTTCTTCCCTCCCTCCTTCTAGTCTGAGCCCGTGCTGGGCTCCCAGGGTCTAGGGACACAATGACAGAATCAGCAGCCTTTAGGCAAACCCATAGCTGAGTGGGAATCCCCTCTATGACATTCATCTATTCCAAAAGCACTTACCTGGTATTATGTGCCCAGCACTGTGGCAGACACCAGAGAGAGGAAGGCAAAAAGGACGAAGCGTCCCAGGTTAGTCAATAAGTCTACAAGCATTTATGAAGTAGTTGCTCTAGAGAGTTCAGCACTTTCCTCTCCCCACAGATAGAGGAGTTGTCAGGGACCTTCTGGGTTTAGGAAGCAGCTTAGGAAAGGGAAGGGGAAGGCCTCTCTACATGGATTAGCCTAGGCTCGTGGACTAGGGACACTTCCTCTCTTCAGAACCTGACCGCTCCTCCCCAGGAGGTCTCAGGCTCCTGCTGTTTCCCCCCAAGAAAAGGCCCTAAAGGAAAAAGGTAGTGTAGCCACCATCTTTTTATCTAAGGGCACTGGACCTGGATTCCGGAAGATCAAGGTTCAAATTCAGGCTCAGGCACTTAACCTGGTTGAGTCACTGGATATTTTTCGTTTTCTCCTCGGGGAAATGCAGGAGTTGGAATCAATGACCCCAGCTGGAAATCCATGATCTCATTACCAATTGAAAATTTCCCTTTTGTTCCTATCTTCACCCCTGCACCATCATGTTCCACTGACCCTAGTCTGGGCACCTCTTGGGTGGTCTTTATTTAGAACAGAGAACACTGGGTTGTTGAAGGAAGAGTGAAGTAGGGAATCCAACAATGGATGATGAGTGTAAGTAAATGCAGGCCCACTTTGGAGGCAGCTAGAAGGCACAGTGGATAGAGCACTGGACCTGCAGACAGGAAGACCTGAGTTCAAATCCTGCCTTAGACACTTATCTGCTGTGGGACCCTGGGTGAATCATTTAATCTCTGTTTGTCTTAATCCACTGGAGAGGGAAGTGGTAAACCACTCTAGTATCTTTGCCAAGAAAACCCCATATGGGGTCATGAAGAGTCAGACACAACTAACCTACAACAAAGATGCTGGCATGACAACATATGCACCCTACATACATTATGTGCAGGGGTTTCCATTAGCAACTTTAAATGCTATCTCTGCCTCGAAGTGAACCTTGCTTGGGGACTACTGAATCTCCCTACTGCAGGCATGGGACATACTCATTGAAGCCCAGGCAGAGAGGATTGAGGACAGCTCCTGAGATGCTGTGGATCCATTTATAGACACAGGCTAGAGTCATCCTTTTGTGCTGATCACATAATAAAGGGGGTCGGTGGTTGAGTTGGCCCTTCCTCTTAAAAAAAAAAAACAACAACAACCAACCTCTTGAATTAAAAACAAAACAATATTCCCCGGTGAGTATGTCACTGCTGCCCAGGGCAGCATTCTTATTACACATGTAACACAGAGCTGAACACAAACACAACTTCACACAAACACATATGCTCCCACTCCCACATCATTTCTCACACACAGATACGCACGATTGCTCAGGACCATCACTTCTGATCTATAGATCCCTCCCAGGGCTGCAAGAAGACAGCTTTTTTTTTTCCCCTCTCCAACCCTCATCATCTCAGCCTGTTGTCTGAGACTACAAACTCTCACAAATAATAAGATCAGGCTTTGGGCTACCTTAGGTCTGCATTGGGAGAGTCCAACTCACTTAGGGCTCCTTAACAGTGTCTGGCACATAGTAAGCATTTAATAAATGCTTGTGTCCTTCCGTCCTTGCTTGCCGCTGCCAGCCCCACCCTGCCCTAAATCCCAAGGGGAATCTGAGAGGGACCTCCTTCCAGACAAGCAAAGAGAAGCTATTAGTTGTAGGGGGAGCAGAAGGCAAGGAGAGATGGTGGTACAGCCCTTACAGCTGGGACAGAGACTATCTTCTTGAATGTAATGGGTACTCAATAAATAGTTGCTGGGTTGAATTAGTTCTTACCTGCTTTATTTCTTTTTTTTCCACTTTTAGGCCTTTCTTTTCTGTCCTCCTCCTCCTTCCCTTCTTCCTACCTCTTTCTTCCCTCTTTATCTTCTTTCTTGACCATCTTGCTTCCCTCCTCTTCCCTCTCTTATTTCCTTCTTCCTCCATCCTTCCCTTTTCTTCTTTGTCTTTTTTCCTCTTCTGTTTGCTTCCCTCACTCCTTTCCCTTTCCCTCTCTTCCTCCTCTTTGTTCTCTTTCATTGTAGCTTTCCATTTTCTCTTGCTTCCTCTTCCTTGATTTTTGTTCCTCTCCTGACCCCTTGATTTTCAGTGGCTCCTGTCCAGTCCCTTTGAGGGGAGAGGTGTGTGTTTGAGGGATAAGGGATTAGATTGGATGCCAGAAGCTGTCAGGGAGAGGGAGAAGTGAAATGTGGAAGATGAGAACAATCCTGGAACTGTCACAGAGATGCACAATACTTTGTGTCACAGCCATGCATACAATCACACACATGGTACACACACAGACGCCATCACGATACTGCCTCTGTGTCACAGCCACAAGCCGCGGCCATATATATGTACACACATATACATATACATGTGTATATAGAACATATACACACATGTAGACATAAATATTCCCGTAGATCAGGCTCACACACAATCAGGGATACAAGGCCCCCACATCCAAAACCCTCGAGTGTCACAATCACATCCAATCACACACATAGCCTCAGTCTCAGATGAAAACTTTCTCACCTCATCCGCACCCCTCTCAGGCTCTCCCTGGACAGTCCCAGGGCCCCACAGGCTTCTCTGGGCTGGGAAGGTGGAGAACAAGAGCTAAGCTCAGGCTGGCCCAAGTGCAAGGGGGAAGTGGGCCAGGCGGGGTCAGATAGAAGTCTCCTGGTACAGAAGGAAGAGAACAGACACCTCTCCACCTTCCCAGGGCAGCAGCACCGCTCCAGGCACTTTTTCGTGAATTCTTTCTTTGCGAGCGATCCTCCTCTTCACGTTTCAGTCTGCCCATGAAAGTCAGTGGCCTTGCCTTGATCTTTGTCTTGGCCTCTACCTGGGCCCTTTCAGTCCGTGGAGATGCGGCTAAGTAAGCTCCAGGATGGGTGGGTGAGCGAGCCAGCCACCCTGGCCCCATGAGCTCTGTTCTTCGGGTGCAATGCTGAGAAAGCAGGGAGCCTAGGACTCCAGGAGAGTAGGGAAAGGCGCCATACCGAGGAGGAAGCTGCGGAGAGTGGACCCAGGCGTCAATATACAGAGAAGTCCTGAGGATCTGTTTGGTGTCGACTATCCCGAGTGGCACATGCTTTAGTGCTACGCTTTAGAAACCCGGTAGACTTTCCCCTCCCTTGACAAAGACCCCTCCACACTGTCCCCCCTCCCCTCCCTCCTTGCCTCCCTGGGGACGCAGAGAAGGCCCAAACTAAAGCCCCCGGACTGTCTCTTTAATGCGCGCCCCCGGCGCCCCCCTGCGCGCTCCCGCCCATATAACTGAAGCGCATGGAGCTGGTCTGCGCTCAGAGGGAGAAGTGCTGGGAGATGGGAACGAGCTAAAAGACTTTTCCAACTGTAGTCTTCTCTTCCTCCTCCCGCCCTGCTCAGGCTATCCCAGCTCAGTCCCCTTGTGGCCCCCTGCCCAAGTCCCTGACCTCACTCCGCCGCCTGCCGGCCCCCCCTCCGGCGTCCCATGGCTCTGAGCGGGGGCTCCGGACATTGAGGAGCCGGCTCCAAGGGGCTGCCCCCGGCGCACACCCCTGGCCGGCCGCGCAGACTCCCGGAACTTTGGGACTCGGCACTGAAGGGTCCTCAGTCCGTCTGTCAAGCCGTCTGTCCGTCAGTCCCTTCCGCGAGGCTCCGCGGTCCCTCGGGCCGCCGCCTCCAGCCCGCCCGCACCCATGCTGGTTCATACTTACTCCGCGATGGTGAGTACTGCACGGGGTTGGGGTGGGGGGTGCGGGGGCAGTGAAAACATCGGGATACGCGAATTGGATCGGGGGGGTCTGAGGAGGGGGAAGCCCGGGGCAACAGCTCAGCACCGGACAGTCCTGACGCTCGGATCCAATTCGTACTCCTAGCCCGCTCCCCCGACAAAAACGAAATCTTGGCAAGGGAAGCGCGGGGCTTCTATAGTCCCCAAAGGTAGGGTGCAGGCTGATTGCTCTCTCTGACTGGAGGCGAGGAGACACTGGGGAACCCGCTGGAGGTTTGGTATTGGGTCTTTGAGACAAATGCTTGGAGATCGGCCCCTGGGTTTGGGGAAAGACTAGCGCTGGGCTCTCGGGGGCGAAAAAAGTGGGGGGAGGAGAGGAATGAGGAGTAAGAAGTTAAGAGTGAGGGGTTGGGGCATCCCACCTCCATTATTACACCCCTCCACCAATCCTTCACCACCCTGGGGCCCTGGAGTCACTGCACTGGAGAGGGCCCCTAGGGCAGTGACCGGGAAAGGAGAGTTTGTATATGTTTGGGGGGGGGGAGGGCAGGACTTGATTCTTGTTGTTTCGATTTGTTTAATCCTTTTTGTCTTTGATGTTTAACTAAATCGATGCTTGGTTATTCGATTTGGATAAATTCTAGCCCTTAGCTCCGGTTAATTTCCTACTTTCCCTCCGGGCGTCTTTTCTGACTTTTTGTTTCTGGGTCTCACTGTGGCGAATTCCAGGCTTAAATTGGGTTCTGGACGGGAGCGGAGGTGAACCTGGGCTGGGGCCCCGACCGGATTGAGACTCGCTCCTCTGTCCGTCCCTAAGGTCTGTCCAACTCTCAGTCTTTCTCTCTTGGTTACACAGGACCGTCCGGATGGGCTGAACGGCGCGGCTGGTGGGGGTCGACTGTCGCAGCTCTCCTCCCTCAGCCAGGCGGCCTTCTCGGCGGCGGCGGCGGCGCCTCCTCTGTGCCACACGCCTGCCTCGGACTTCCAGCCGCCCTACTTTCCGCCACCCTACCCGCAGCCGCCGCTGCCCTACGGTCAAACACAGGAGACGGCTTTCCCCCACCTAGGCGAGCCCTACAGTGGCCTTGGGACGCTCCACCAGCACCCGCACCCTCACCAGCACCAGCAGCCGGCATGGCCTTCCCCCCGCGGCGGCCGCCAGGACGAGCAGGGCCTCTTGGCTCAGACTCACCGAGCCCTGGCCCTGGACCCTCGCCGGGATTACCCGGGCGTTCCCCGTCTCCTGCACGGCCTGGCGGATGGAGCGCACGGCCTGGCGGACGGGCCGCTTGGCTTGCATGGGCTGGCAGCACATCACGGCTTGGAGGATCTGCAGGTGAGGGCCCAGTGGGACCGAATGGGTCAGGGGAGAACCCGGGAGACCCCTCTCTGAAACCCAGGGCGGGAGAAGGGCTGACTGGGATGAAGACAGGGTGGTACTGAGAGAAAAGGCCAGCGGGAACATGAGTGGACGGGGAAAGGCCTAGAAAACACCTAGTAAAGACTGTGAGAGGACAGGGAGAAAGTGGGGGTCATCCCCAAGGGACCCAATACCGGGAAAAAAGTCCTGACTGGGACAGGCCCGGGACAGATGCTCGGCAGGTTCTGGAAGACTTGGAGAAGGCTCACTGGGGAATGATGACGGACAGGGAGCAGGATAGGAACAGAACCAGGGAAAAGGCCCCGCGACGCTGATCTAGGGAAAGGCCTCTAGGAACCCTGGACGTAAAGTTATAGGATTGAGTACAAGAACGAGACCCAGAGAAGTGCGGGCAGGGTAGGACAGGAACTGGGAGCAAGAGAAGAACCCTTAGGCTCCAGCCGGGGTCTCTCACGATGCCCAGAACAAGATTAAGAAATTTCTGCCAGATAACTTTTCGTGGATCCCGGGTTAGAGGACTTCCAGTCCTCTCCCTCTCTCTCGAGCCTGGGCTCCCAGACCCCTCTGAGTTAATGATCTTCCCGCGGCTGCCCAGCCGGAACGGGTAGCAGCAGGATAAATCTAAGCCCGAGGGGAATATCGCGTGCAGACTACGCAGCTGGGGGCCAGGGCCGGGGACCCACCCTAAAACCGATCGCTCAGCTCGACAATGACGCCCACATTTGTCAGTACCCGAATCCCCCGGTCCCCGGCAGGCAAATTATTATCTGGGCTCAGGATCTCGGTCGCCAACTTCATGGTTTTAAATATTTCTCTTTATTTGCCTTCTCAACCCTTCAGGCCAGGGTTACCAAAGTTGACGGACCCTTCCTCCACTCTACCCCTTCCGGTATCCCCTATCTGGCACCTTTTCGGCCCAACCTGACCCTCCTCTGCTTAGAAATCCAGTCCTCCTGCCTGTCTCCCCAACCAAGCAATCCCGCTCACCCTTCCAGCTCCCCAGCCAGCTGCAGCCCTGGATCGCAGGCTGTCTAGTCAGCCCTCTCTGCTCCCTCTTTTTGCTACCTTTACCTCCTCCCTGCCCGCCTTGGAATCCTCACTCTCTCTGCCGCTCCGCTACAGCTCCTTTCAGCTTGGTCCCTCTGCCTGGTGTATTTTTCAAATCCCTTTCCTTTTCCTGCTCCGAGTCCCATTCTCTAACTTGTTTCTTAGTCCTTGACCCAGACCTTTTCTCCTTCCCCCTGTTCCACAGTCTCAGCAGCTGCTGCCCTTCCATGTTTCCTTTGAGAGACACACTTTGGGACTGGTAAATCCCCTGCCCTTCACCCCATCGACTCTCTCGGCCTCATTGGCCTGGGGGATGTGTCTTCCCAGCCGCTGTCTCCCTTTTCATATGCTTTTCCCCTCCCCCCGGCCAGCCTGGACCCTCTCTCTTGACCATGCACGTTTTCTTCTACCCAAACCCCGACTGGGGTTGATAGTGGGTTTTGGAGGGGCTGGGAAATGACCAGCCAGGCCTGGCCCCTTCCCCACTTGGGTTCTTTCCTCCCGCACCAGGCCGTGGACGACACTGGGATGAGCCTCCTCGATCAGTCCGTGATCAAGAAAGGTAGGGAATCAGCCCAAGGTCGGGTTAGACAGGGGAGGCCGGTGCCTCGGGCACTTAGCTTATAGGCAGGAAGCCCCTACATCAGCTGGGACTTGGGACCAGCCTTCCCGAGGAGTGACCAGGGCTATTTTAAGCCCTAGAGCTTTTCAGTGCTGGGCCCAGTGTTGGGTCCTCCCTCAGAGCTGAAGTCATGGATCCTAGTGCCTGTTCGCAGCACCGGGGTTGCTTACTCACCTCATCCTCTCCAACTGATTGTCTCCAGGGCCTGATCCTCTTATGTCTCCCTCCCCCTTCTTGGCCCTGTACCAAGGCACTTAAAAATCCAATAGATTACTATTAGGTTGGAGGGAAGACACTATGAGGGCTGTGGTCTAGAAGCTTGGGCCAAGGGATACTATAAGGAAGGGTCTGCCAGAAGGAACTCTGTAAGAAATATTACAGTCAGGTTCTCTGTAAAGGTGGGTGCTGGAAGTAGGGTGCTGGCCTAAGTCTTGCTGAAACTCAGGGCTGGGCCCCAGGGGGGCTGCTTGACTCTCCCTGGGGTTGCTGGGTGGGGCTGCATTGATTTTCTGTCTCTGGAATTAATTTGCAGAACTAGTTAAGTCACTTCCCAGTTTCCTCAGGGGATGGGGGTGGGATTCCCAGCAGGTTTCAGAGATTTCTGAGTTATAAAGAAGGGCCACAGGGGCTCCCCCACAAGCCAGAGGTCATTCTCCATTCCCCAGTAACCAACAGCTTTTTAATTTTGGCTAAATTTGAAGGTTGATGTGTGTGTGTGTGTGTGTGTGTGTGTGTTGAGGGGGAGTGTTGTGTGCCTGTTGGGGATTGCAGAATAACCTCTTTCTTTATGTTTCTGTCTGGGAGAGTATAGGATAGGGCTATGACAGCAGCTGCAGATCAAGGAGCTAAAGGGGTGGGGGGGAGTGCCTCAAGCCAGATCAAGGAGGGAGGGACCATAGAAGAGAGAGAAAAGGGTGGGTTGAAGTGATGGAAGAGAATGGCTTGGGGAGAAGAGAAAGCAGGAAAGTGTGGTCATAGTTAGTGGAGGCATAGGAGAAGAAGACAGGAAAGGGGAATGAGAGCAGATAGAGGAGGGGGGTGTAGAGGGGACTAAGGGCAGGGAGAAGAAGGAAGTGTGAGATACTAGGGAGAAGGGAGAGGAGGAATGTAGCAGGACACTGGGAAGAAGAGTTCACTTTAAAAGAAGGAAATACTAAACTGGAAAGAAGCACAAGATTTAGGGAGAAGAGTGTTTTGCCTAAAGTGGAATGAATAGGAAGGGAGGTGAGGGGGACTAGGACTTATGTTTTCCTTTCCCTGCCTGGGCAGAGGGTATACAGTTTAAGAGGGAAGACATTGTTCCTCCCTTCTTCCTACTCTCCCTCCTTTTCTCCCAGAGGATTGGACTCTATTTGTTTTTCAAATCAAGTGAATTCCCAGTTGGATTTGCCTTTCACTTGTTCTCTCTGGGAAACCCAGTTACAGCCTAGGGGACAGAGTGGGTTACACCTGAATCTGTTCCGGGTGAGAAATGTGACCAACCCCTTTTAGGCTCAGTTTGGAGGTGGGAAATTCTGGGCTTGAATGAAACCAAGTAGAGTCAGGCCCAGAGAGGAGTTAGGCCCTGAGGAGATGAGAGGGGGTTGGGAAGGGAAGTTGGGGATAGGGAGCTTTGGGTTCATTGACTGACTGGAAAGACAGGAAAGAAACCAGATCCCTGAAAGATTTCCTTAGCAACTATATGAGTGTCCTAGGGGCACAGGGCCTGACTGGGGACAGAGGGGATTTGGGAATATTTCTGTTCTGTTATTAATAGGAACAATCCTACACAATATAGAAATGCTTTGGTGAAGTGTTAATGTGACAGACAGCATTGTATGTTATTGTTTGAAGGGAGGATCCTTGACCTCATGACTATGATTGCCTCCTGGTCAGTCACTTGCCAAGGTCTGGGAATCATCAGCTCAGGGATTTGACCTGAGAAAAGTCTCAAATTCCTTCTATCCTTTGGAGCTCAGGGAATTTGGAGAAAATACAGGGGGAACTTAAATGCCCTGGCCAGAGTACCTTCCCCCTCCTCAGGACTATCTGAGAGGGAATGGTCTACCCTCCTTAAGAGGAAGAGAAAGTAGGGTGGGATCTCCAGGCCTGGTATAGGAATTATACCCCTCCCCCCCAACATGCACACATACATCCCATGCACATGAGTCAGGATAGCAGAACAAAGCTAAAAGGAGGACTTGAGAACCAACTTCCTGTTCTGCCAAAGCCCAGGGCCCAGGCCCTGGGTCCCCTGAGGATTTGCTGCTTCTTCTTGGCAGGTCTTTGGTGGGTGGGGTCCCTGCTTTGTGAGACATTTGAAGGGAAAAGATCTTTATCAGACTCACTTAGCACCTGAAGACTGGGTCCCTGGCTTGGAATCTCTGGGAAGAGTCCCACCCCCAGCCTCAGAGAGGTGCAATCCTTTGTTCCCAGCCCACTATCAGCACTCTGGGCCTTCCTTTCCTTGGCAGAAGGTGGAAGGTTAAAAGAATTGGCATAGAAGAGAAGGTAGGGAACAAGGAAAGAAGACCTCTTAAATCTTCCCATAACCTGTGTGATTGGCTGGCACCAAACAACAGAGACTCTAGGCTGTTTGGGGGATTTGGAACTGGGTCCTTGTATGTATCCATATTGGGTGCCCATCTCTAGAATGCTTCCCTATTAGGTGCTTATCTCCAGGGGATTTCCTTGGCCTGTCTTCTGGGAAAGACACAAATATACTAGTGTCAGTAAGTGACTGACCAGTGATTGTATCCATATATGCTAATTTTGGGGTGTGACTATGTCTGTTAGGCTGCCTTAGGGTCTGTTTTGTGTGTGGAAGGACCCTGAGACAGCCCTTCATCTGTCTTTTTGTAGTTTATAAGGTTGGACAGCATCTCCAAGGCCTTGTGAGCTCTAAACTCTAAGTCTGTGAGCCTCCCTATAGGACAGTATGATGTCTTTGCATTATAAAGCATGAAATAAGCTTTCCCCTGCTCTTCAGCAAATAGCACCTACAGCCATGCCCAAATCCACAAGCACACACGCTCTGCTACATTCACATATATACACACCTGCCCATTTTCAGCTCCAGCCTAGGAGCTCAGACTCCTGAGGTTGCAGATGCCTCCTCTGAGGGTACATAAGGAAGGGGGTATCTCTAAAAGTATCGGCGAGGGGCCAGGGTGAGTGGCAGGCTGTGAACAGACGGCTGGCCAGGGCACGTCCCGGGCACCATCGGGGTTGGGGAAATGAGCTGGGGCGAGGGCAAAGGGGGTAATCCAGGGGAGAGAAGTGCAGGTGGAGTACAGGCAAGCACCCAGACCTAGGCCTTTACTTTATTCATTGATCAATCAGTAAATATTTACTAAGTGCCTACTATAGTCAAGCACCATGCTAAGCATTGACGGTTATGCCTTTTCCAGAAAGTCTCCATGACTCCATAACAAAAACCTGGAGCGCTGAAATGCGGGCGGGCAGAAAACTGAAGGAAGCAAACTCTGGGTCCTTTCCGGCATCCTAAATTGCCCCAGGAATGAATGAAACCCTTCCTGGAGGACAAGAGAGAGTCCTTCTTCCCCCCCCCCCCCCACCCCGCTCCCCTCGGCCTCAGACTCCAGCTCCGTCTCCTCCTGAGGCTCCCGCCCCCGCTTCTGTCTGTTTTGCGGACTCCCTGCCCGATGCCAGCACTGGTTGCTTCTCCTGCATCCTTCCCTCGGTTGTCCTCACTCGGCTCCCTCTCGGCATTTTTCCGACTCCCATTCCTGCTCTCCCTTTTCGCACCAGGTTCCTGCTGCCTATTTTCATTCCTGTTTCCAGGCTCCCATATTCCTGCTTCCTCAAGCTCTCTGATCCTAGTTCCGAACCTGGATTTTCTCCGGCTCCCATTCCTGCCTTCTCTCCTGTATAGGGTTCTGGAGCCAGGCTTTGGGAGTCACTTCTGTTCCTTCTCCCTCACTAAGCTCCAATTCTTGACTCCCATATTCCTGCTCCCTCTGGGCTCCGCACCCAGCTTTTTTCTGGCTCCCATTCCTGCCCCCTTTCTTGGATGGTGTCTCCTCTCCAGGCTTAGGATTCTTCCTTGCTCTCTCACTAGGCTCCAGCTCCTGACTCCCATCCCTTCCCTCTTTCCCATTCCCTCCCTCAGTTTCCTGCACCCGCTCACAGCTCCTGGCTTTTCTGTGGGTTCCTATCCCTCCAGCCTCCTCTGCTCCTGCTCTATAGTCTGGCTCTGAGCTCAGTTCTCTGCCCCTTCTCCAGGTTTCCGTGCTGGGCTCCGGCTGCTTCCCCTGCCTTCCCTGCCTTCCATTCCTGGCTCCTACTCCACTCTGTGCCACTCACCCACCCCCGCCCCCAAGCTCGGCTGGTCCAGAGCAGAGGCTCTCCCTACCCCCCTCCTGGGCCTGGCAAAAGATCACTCAGAGCTTTCCCTCATCCCAGCCTCTCCCCAGGGCTGCCACCGCCTCCTCTCACCTGGAAAGAAACGTGCAAGTAGCTAGCTTTGGGTGGGGGAGAGGGAGAGAGGTGGAGACAGCTATTCCCTACCCGCAAGTCAAAGTTAGTGGACTGAGCCAAAACCTGGGCCCTTCTCTCGCGGACTCGCCCACCCTCTCCCGCCACTGCCCAGGTCTCAGCCCCAAAGGCTTCCCTTCCCTCTCTGGCTTTGAGGTCTTCAAGCTTCCACTAATTTAACAGCTGCACTTAGCTTCAACCCGGGTGGGCTCTTGAGCTCCAGCCTCCTTTGAGCCTCGCTCTGGCTCCTTCCTCACTGGGCCTCTTGTGAGCTCTACTGGGTGCCTTTTTTTTTTTTCGTTCTTTCTTTTTGGCGCAGAGGGGGAGGGCGGAATAAGAAGTGGGACCCGGCAAGAAGGTAAAGGGTGGAAACAACCCAATTCAGAAGAAACTACCCAATCCACCCCGCCCCACACACAGACAGATATCACACACATCCTTGACACCCCTCCATCAAAGCATTGCCTTATATTTCTATAACTGCTTTAAAGTTTACAAAACGTGTACGATTATTCTCATTTTACAGATGAGGAAACTGAGACTTAGGTTAAGTGCCTTGCTTGCAATCGCACAGCCAAGCTCAGGAGATCACAGAATATTAGAGCTGGAAGGGAGTTAGGCTTTGTGGAGGCCAAACCCAGCGTTTTACAGAAGAGGAAACTGAGGTTCAAACTAGCTCAAAGACTTATAGGTGGTAAGTGACAGAACTCAGATGCCTAGATCTTCGGACTCCACAGCCACAGTTTTCCACTCTGCCACACTGTTCTTCTAGTAAGTAGCAGAGTCAGAATTTGAACCTAGGTCTCCTGATTCTCGGTCCTATGCTTAGTTACTGATAACTTCATACTGCCTCCCCTAAAAGTGTCCAGACTATAGGCAAGGTCAGAGGCTTATACGGTATGTGGGGGTAGGAGGAAGGAGAGTCATCTTTCAGGAGGGGTGATCTTTGGGACCAGTCCAGTGGCCTAAACCTCGGCCCAGCTCCCACCCCCTAGCCTAGCGTGTAGGCTGACTCATGCGGCGCTAGGTCGGTCCTGTCACCTTGAGTGTCCCCATGGTAGCTTTTCGGCTGAGCGGACCAGGTGGGGGCAGGAGGGGGCGGGGAGTGGGGGAAGAGGTGAGTGACTTAAACCGGGGTCCCGTGCAGGCAGAAAGCCCTGAGGGTTGAGGTGGAGGCGGGGTGGGAGGAAGCGGTTCTGGCTGAGAAACTGGGGAATTTCTCTTTCCTTGCCTCTCGGGATGGGGAATGAGGTGAGGGGGGGGTGTTGGGCTTGAGCCCCTTCCAGGCTAGGTGGAACCTTTTCTCTAGGGGCTCTGCCCCCTCCCCTGATTTCCCCACCCATAAGAGAGCAGGAGATGGGGGAAGGGTCGGGCATTGCGGGGTTGGTTAGTGAATAGGCCGAGTGTGAATGCGTGCTGTTGGACTAAAAACGGTCTAAAGTCCCTTCCAGCTCAAACACTCCAGGAGTCTATGTGTATACGTGTTAATGTGTGAGACTGTGTGAATGTGTGACTGTGTGTGTGTGTGTGTGTGTAACTATTTTGGTGTGAGTGTGAGTGTGAGTGAGTGTTACGGGAGTGGGTGGCCCCTAAATATCAGTTTCTCCGTGTGCTCCTTGTCCCGACTTTCGCCTCTCTCTTTATGGAGCTGAGATTAACTCGTTCCCTAGATTTGCCGCTGTGGTTCAGCCCTCAGCAAGGACTACCCTGGAGGAAATTTCGAGAAGCACGGGGTGGGGGTGGGGGCTGCTCTGGGTTTGGGAACTACTGGAAAGGTCGGTAGGATCCAAGCGTGTGGAGAACTTTAAATACCAGGCTAAAGTATTTGCATCTTGTCCTATGAGTAATGGGGAGACACTGAAGATTTTTAGCAGAGGACTGACGGACTTAGTGCCTCAGGAATATTGTTTTTACAGGTGTGTGGAAGGGATATGATTTGAAGAGAGACACAGAGGTGTGGTGGAGAGAATATTCTACTTGGAGCCAAGAAAACCTGGGTTCCAATCGTGTCTCAGATACTGGGCAAGTCACTTTACCTCACTCACAGTTTTCTTATCTGAAAATGTGAATAATAACTGTCTCACAGATTGATTGTGAGGCTTAAATGAGATACTGTTGTAAAGCATTTTAAAGCACAAATTCCAGTTATTATTAATAAAGGAGAAACTAGAAGCAAGGAAATTAGTCAATAGACTATTTAGTCTGAGAGGTGATAAGGCCCTAAATTCTGATATTAGATCATATGTAAGAGATGTGCAGACAGAATCAATAAGATGTGGCAAGTAATTTGATATTGGGGGTGAGGAAGAGGAAAGAGTCGAGGTTAATTCTGAGGTCATGAACCTGAGTCACCTGAACAGTAGTGGTAGACTTAATAATAATAGGAAGTTGAGAAGAATTTTTGGGGATGATAATGAATTTTGTTTTGGATCAGTTGAGTCAGAAATCTCTACCGGATCTCCAGGAAATGTCTAGTAGGCAACTGGCATCCATAGCTAGAGTTCAAAGAAGAGATAGAGGCTGAATATCTAGATTCTCAAGTCATTCCATGTAACAATGACAACAATAACCAACTAGTATTTATATAACACTTGAAAGTTTGCAACAATCTTCTTGAGGCCATTCCCCTGCTCAAGAGTTGAGCCCTGAAACAAAGCAGGGATTCTAAGAGTCAGAGGTGAGAACGGAGAACATTTCAGACATGGGAGAAAGCCAGTGCAAATGCCTGAAGACTGGAAATGGAGCCTCATGTGTGAGGAATAGAGAGGCCAGTTTGACTTGGACCATAAAATTCATGAAGGGAAGTAGTGTAATAAATCTGGAAAGGTAAGAAGGTGTCAGGTTGTGAAGAGTTTCTAGTGTTAACAGGATTTTACTGAGACAATAGGCAGTTTATATTTCATGATAGAAGTAATTGTTCTTTCATTGTTGTCCTTTGTATTAAAAGATGATCAAAATGACATCAAAATGTGGAGGTCAATGTATAGCGTATTCAATTGTGGCTGGTCAGTCCAGTAGAGGCTCAGAAACTCTCCCACAGCTCAGGCACAAATAGTCCATGTGAACATTTGGGATGGAGATATCTAAATTTACACATCTCACATTTCTTTTGAGCTATTGAAATTCTGATTTGCTCATAGAGCACAGCATCTTCTTTGTTGCAGACACGTCAGACTGGATGGTGCCAGTGTCTCTTCTCATAATGGATTCCAAAGTTCTTCAGAGAGATCTTGAGAGTGTCCTTGTATTGATTCTTTTGTCTGTGTGAGTGCTTGCCTTGTATGAGTTCTCTGTAAAATAGTCTTTTAGGCAAATGTACATTTGGCATTTGAACAATGTGGCCAGACCATTGGAGTTTCACTCTCTGTGGTGGTGGTTCAGCTCAAGAAAGTACCTTATCTTGCCAGGTAATTTTCAGAATCTTCCTAAGACAAATCACATGGAAGTGGTTCAATTTTCTGGCTTGTTATAAGTACCAGGGTAATAGGGAACCATTAGAGTTTATTGAGAAGGGGAGTGACATGGTCCATCAATAAGTCAATAAACATTTATTAAGTGCCTTCTATGTGCCAGACTCTGTATTCAGAGCTGAGGAAACAAAGAAAGGCAAAAGACAGTCCCTGCCCTCAAGGAGCTTACAATCTAATGGGGGAAACACCCAAGATAAAGCTGAAAAATGGAGTGGGGCATGGTGAAGAAGTCAAAGAACTCCAAAATTAGTGTTTCTAGGTGGGAAATGAGAAGATATTTATCTCTTGGAACCACCCTTCAATCAGAGGGGTGGAGGGTACTGATGAGGTGTGAGTACCAAGGCTGATTGGATCTTAAAGGATGATGAGATTTCCCAATGTTGAAGTTCCTGGAAGAATGGTGGAGAAGAAAGTCCAAAATGAGTGCAGCCAGGAGGAAAATGAGAAAATGGTCAGATTTGTGCTTCTCACCTCAAGAGAATGAAGAGAAGAGGGCCAGGGACAGAGCTCTAGGGAACACCCCACAGTAAGGGGTGAGGGAATAGATAAAGATCCAGTAAAAGAGACTAAAAAGGAGCAACCAGTCCACCAGGATGAGATACAGAAGAGAACAGTCAGAGAAGTTAGAGGAGAGAAAATCCAGGAGGAAGGTGTGGTCCATAGCATCAGAAGCTCTGAGGGAGAGAAAAATATGGACTGAGAAAAATTTGTTGGATTTAGCACTTAACAGGTTGCCAAAAAAGTGGAGGCAGAGAGTGTAGATGATTCTTTCTAGGAGTTTAGTGGTGCAAGGGAGGAGTTAGCTTTGGGCATGAGAGCTTGAAAGGGTGGTAGGGCTAGTGAAGGGTCTAAGGATGGGAGAGAGGGGAGAGCTGGCCATGTTTGGAGGCATCAGGTAAGGAGCCAATAGATAGGACAGAATGAAGATGAGAGAGGATGATTAATGGTGTAAGCTCATGGAGGAGATTAGAGAGAATGCCATTGAGGACATTGGTTGGAGAGAAGGTTGGCCTTGGTAAGGAGAAGGGCCAGTTCTTCCCCAAAGAAAGGCAGTTAGGTAAATAGAGTTGTGGATAGAGTGCTAGACCTGGAGTCAGGAAGATCTGAGTTCAAATTCAGCCTCAGACACTTGCTAGTTGTGTGACTTTGAGCAAGTCACTTAACCTCTGCCTCAATTTCTTTGTCTAAAAATGGGGATGAAAATAGTACCCACTTCTCAGGGTTGTTCAGGGGCTCAAATGAGATAGTATTTGTAAAGCAGTGAGTACAGTGCCTCGTATGCAGTAGGTGATATATAAATGCTAGCCATTATTATCTATTAGGAATAAAGAAGAGAAAAAGTAAAGATGTAGGGGCATGTTGTAGCATATAGTTAGGAAGAAGAAGGAAGACATAACTAATGACCTTTATTTTCTCAGTGAAATAGGAGAATATGAGACAGGGTTAGGGAGTAGTCATTGAGGGCTTGAGAAAAGAATTGGAATAGCTACTGAGCGCAGTGGGATAGACAATCAATAAAAAAAAATGTGCCTTGTAGCAGTGAAAGTCTAGTTGAGATTAGGTAACAAGAATTTGTAATGGATGAAGTTAATATAATGGAATAAAGTTAATGTAACTTCCTTCAGCATTGGATTGTAGCTCTGCAGTTCAAGTGGAGAAAGCAGACGGTGTGGGGTGTGTGTGTGTATGTGTGTGTGTGAATAAACTGGGAGGCCAGGGTCATCGTCAATATATGCTTTTGGGAGTATATAAGTATAAGAATAAGGGTTAGTTTGGAGAGAAAAACTTGTGAGAAAATACTGAGGGTGAAGCATGCCTTCTGCCTTTCTAAAGAAAGGTGGTGGACTATAGGTGAGTAGGCAGGCATACATCTTCAAACACGACCAATGTGTTGATTTGATTTGTTTAACTACTTTGTTGCAAGGGAGAGTAGAGTCATTGGGAAGTGATAATGGTTTGAAAGTAAGCATTAATAAAACATTTTTTAAAAGATTGTAAACCAATCTTTAAAAAGAATGACTTGATGATTATAGTAACAAAGATCTAGACAAGATGACATAGATAGATGGAGTAACTCTTAGGGGAAGAGAGAATGCTCAGTTATGGTGGCAGGGGGAGCAGGGTGTAAACCAGTTCATCCTCCCATCCCCAATGTATCGTGGGACATGAGAGAATGAGTAAATAGCACTGGAGAGGTTGCCTAAAGATGCAGTATATTCTGTAGAGAGCAAAGTATCCATGAAATAAGAGATCTAAGATGGAAGTTTATTAAAAATTGAGCAGGGATTCCGTATGGCATAATGGAAAAAGGAGGCAGGGGAGGAAGGGGCCTGAAGAGTTGTATAGAAAACAAAAATTTAGAAAGATAAAAGGTGAGGGCATTGGCTCTGAATCACTGGGATTACTGGAGCAGGAGGTGCAAATTTGCCAGCTATAATACCAGTTATTTAGAGCTACTATCTTCTAGATCCTGTGGTTACTAATACAAGTGCTATCATGCCAGTTTTACAGACGAAGAAGCCAAGATTCTGAGAATTTGTGTCCTTCTGTGATCATACAGTTGGTAAATATATGAGGCGGAATTTGAATCCAGGTCTCCTAACTTCAAGTCTGGCTTTCCATCCACTAAATTGAGGTGCCTCTCAAGGAGAAGATGAATTGAAAGGATCTATAGTGATCTAGGTGACTTAGTGTTTCAGGGAACATGGGGATCAGGGGAGACATCACAAAACAGCAACCCAAAGGAGCCCTTTGCCTGGTGAGGGAGAATTACTGGCTGCTTCAGGCAGTGTGGTGCCTTGGGAATCAGGAGATCTCATTCTGAACCCCTACTCTGCCACTAATTCCATGTGGGAGTTTGGGCTAGACCCTTACTTTTTCTGAGAGCTCCAATTTTCCTAGTTGTGAGATGTGGATGATCATAAAGACGTTTCACTATATTAGGGAAGAACAGAATCTGATGCTAAGGATTGATGAGACACTAAAAATAGACAACAGAGGGAAGCCAGAGTTTTCAACTCATTTTTCTGTTTTCTGTACCATGGAGAACAAAAAAAAATGCTAGTATTTATATATTTATATATTTAAAGTTTGTGTGTGTATCTATATATATTTATATATTTAAAATTTGTAATTGACTTTTCTAGAGTCACACAGCAAGATTTGAACTCAGGTCTTCCTGATTCCAAATCCAGCGTTCTATCCTTGCACCATTTAGCTGCCTCATAACTTTTAGGATAGAAAGCACAGAACAAAAGCAGTCAGTAGAAAAGTAGAGATGTAGTAATAGAGCACCTAGGTGTGGTTGTTTTCAAAGGCTGCCAGAGTGTGTAATCAATAGAGTAGGGGACCTAGAGCCGGGGAGATCTGGGTTCAAATTCTACTTCATTTACTAGCTATGTGACCCAGGGTGAGTCACTTGACCTCTGTCTGAGTTTTGTTATCTGTAAAATGGGGCTAATAATAGCACCAACCTTCCTTAAGGATCAATTAAGATAACATTTGTGAAGCCCTTGTAAACCTTGAAGTGCTATTGTTGTTGTTGTTGTTGTTGAATGGTCACCAAGCCCAGCCTAAATTACATCATCATGAGGTTTTCAATTCAATTTGAGAAGAATTTGTTAAAGAGGTTTTCAATTCAATTTGAGAAGAATTTGTTAAAGAGTCTAGGCGCTGGGGATTCAAAAACAAAAAATTGTTCAATTGAAACTTCCAGAATTGGCAAATTATGGAAAATGGAAAAGGTGGTCTAGGAAAAAAATAGGGCAAATTTTTTTTTCCTTCTGATTTTCAAGCAAAGGAAGAGATTGAAATATTTATACTATAGACCAGGGAGCCTCTTCAACCCTAGAACTTATTGTGACAGACATAGTCTGTGAACACCTTTAAAAGGAAGTGATGATAATGGAGAGTCAGCATGGCTTCATCAAAAGCCTTCAAAGTCCTGCCAGACTAACCTCATTTCCTTTCTAGTTAGGATTAGTAGATTAGTAAATGAAGGGAACAGTAGTTACGGTTTGCCTAGAGTTCAGCAAAGCAATTGAAAAAGTCCCCCGTGCTATTTTCATGGAAATGATGCAGAGAGGTGGACAGGAGGTCAAATATCCTGACTCAAAGTATAATCAATTAAGAGGGATGGTCTTTAGGCAGAAGCTAGATGGTTACTTTTTGGGAATATATGTTGGAATGGAGATTCCTTTGGGGTACAAGCTGGATTGATTGGCTACTGAAGCAACTTCCAACTCTAAATTCTGCAAATCTGTGATCTCTGTCCAAATCCTAGATCTACTATGTATTTCCTGTGTGACCTTGAGCACAAAGTCACTATCTGGGTCTCTGTCCTCATCTGTAAATCGAACTGTTGAATAAACGTTAGGATAACTTTCATCTCTGAATCCTATGATTGATCCTACAAATGAGGAAACTGAGACCCAGAGAGGAGAAATGATCTGCTGGAAGACAGAACTGAAATTCAAACTCAAGTCAGCTCTCAAGTGCAGCACTTTTTCCAATTATACCACAGGGGTCTCTCATTCATATACAGCTAGAGGAAGATCTTTGATTCTTGATGGGGAAACTCCGTCCTACTACTCTATCTTCTTAGTAGATAAATCCTAGAGAGTTGACTGAGGCCCAGCAACTTGCTTTTGGTCATGCAGCTATTGTCAGTGGTAGGATCTGAACCCAGGTTGGAAGGTGAGAAATAATCTAGTCCAGGGGGAGCTGAATCTGGAATCTATGGATAGATTTCTGGAGAATGTGTGAGCATGGATGGAGAAAAAAAGTCTTCATTTTCACTAGCCTATAACTAAAATTTAGTATTTCCTTCCATTATGAATCTTTTAAAACATGACATGATTCTCAGGAGGAATCCCTGGGTTTCACCAGGCTGGCAAAGGGGTCCATGACATAAAAAGAGTTAAGAGCCCCTGATCTAGTTCAATCAATCAATAGGCATTTATTAAGTGCTTACTATGTGCCAGGCACTGTGCTAGTCTAACCTGCACCTGGACAAGAATTCGTTCTACAGAATCTCAGACAAATGGCTATCCAACCTTTCTTCAGTTTGTACTCAGAGGTCCTGGCTTCAAATCCTGGCTTTGCCACTAACTAGACAATGCAACCTTGAGTGAGTCAATTGTGTTCTCTAGGCCTCAGTATCCTTAACTATAACATGAAGTGAGAGATGAGCTAGATGAATCACAGTTCCCTTTAAATTAGAAGTGAGGGATCCTTAACTTTTTTTTTTTTTGGTCTTATAGACCCCTTTGGCAATTTGAAGCCTATGGTGAAACCCCTTCTCAGGATGGTTTTTTTTTTTAAGAATGTTTTTATTTTATTTTTTCTCAATTGTATGTAAAAATAATTTTTAACATTCATTTTTAAAAATGATTTTTTGAGTTTCAGATTCCCTCACTCTCTCTCTCTCTCTCTCTCTCTCTCTCTCCCTTCCCTCCCCACTTTTGAGAAGGCAAGCACTTTGATATAGATTATACATGTGCAGTCATGCAAAACATGTTTCCATATTAGCCATGGTGCAAAAGAGAACACGGACCAGAAGAAAAAAGAAAAAAAAAACAAGAAAAATGAAGTAAAGAAGAGTTTGCTTTAATCTGTATTCAGACTCCATCAGCTCTTTCTCTGGAGATGGATAACATTTTTCATCATAAGTCCTTCAGAACTGTCTTGTGTCACTGTTTTGCTGAGAGTAGCTAAGCCATCAGAATGTTTTAAATTAATCAAATATATAGCAATACAAAGGAAACCAATTACATAAGTTCATGGACTTTCTGCAATTTGGACTCCTTGAGAGTCTGTGGAGCCAAATTAAGAACCTCTGCCCTGAGTCTCTGATTCTATGACCAGGCAGAGAGGACTCCACTTCCTCTGGAAACAGCCCACTCCATTTTCAGATAGCAGTAACTCTTAGAAAGTTTTGTTCCTGATGTCAAGCCAAAATCTGTTTTGATACAACATCCATTGCTTTCACTTCTATCCTCCGAGGCCAAGGAGAACATGACTAATCCATTTTTCACAGGACAGCCACTGAAATGCTGGAAGACAACTTTTCCCTGCTTGTCCCTCCCCCCTCCCCTCCATGCCTGGCATGACCTTCCTCCTCATCTGCATCTTCTGACTTCTGGCTTTGTTCAGGTCCCAATCTCACCTCCTACAAGGAAGCCTTTCCTCATCCTGCTTAATGCCTGTGTATTCCCTCTTTTTGTTATCTCCATTTTATCTTCTCTGCATCATGTTCATACATAATTGTTTGCATGTTGTCTCTCACGTTAGACTGTGAGCAGGGATTGCCTTTTTTTTTTTTAACCTTTTTTTGTGTGCCCAGAGCTCTTAGTATAGTGCCTGGCAAACTGTAGGCACTTAATAAATACCTGTTGACTTGACTCTTCTCCATGCTAAACATCCTCAGTTCGTTTCGCTAATCCTCTTACAGCATGATTTCTATCCCTCACCATCCAGATCACCCTCCCCTGAGACTCTCAGGCTTATCAATGTCCTTCCTAAAATATGGTGACCAGAACTGAAGCCCAAGTTCTAGATGTGGCCTAACCAGGACAGAGTACAGTGGTTACTAACACCCACTCAGGTCCAGCTGTCATGACCCTCCTGAGTCTTCACTTCTCCAGGCTAAGTATTCCATCTCCTTCTAGGAATCTTCAGATGACATTGGACTCAAGGCCCTTTGTCATCCTTGTTGCCCTCCCCTGGACACTCTCCAAATCTTCTGAATCCAAATTCTGTGCTCTTTCCGCTCTACTGTGCCACCTTTGGAGTATAAAACTGGAGATCAGTATATGGCCATATATGTAGATATGGGTTTCCATGCTTGTCTATCTGTTGTATCTCTTCGAGGCTCTCTCTATGGATCCCAGGTTCCTGCTGTTGTTTCTTCTTTCCAAACTCCTCTCCCTCAAGCTCCAAAGACATGTTTCTATTCCCTGTGAAGGTATAGAGGAATGAAGACAGTTTATTTTGTCTGTCCTTGGATCTCACTAGAACTCATAGTTGTGGAAGGCACCCATAGCAGGCTACGAGGGAGAGTTAGTTCAAGCGTCCCTGCCTTCATCCCTGATGATCATAGATTGCTAGAGCTAAAAAGGCTGGAGCGACCCTTCCCTGCTTCGCCCCCTACTTCACTGAAGAGGAAGGATATTGAAGAGGGAGGTTAAAAGACCTGCCCAAGGTCACATGGTAAAATTGGGACTAAAATTATAGTACTTTTTAAAAGCTTCCTTCACAACATTTTGTTCTGGACAGTACATGTATGATTCTCTCCCCTTTGCAGAGAAGGAAACTAAGGCACAGAGAGGGTTAATTCAGTTCTCTTTCCACTGCTCTATTTCTTGCTTAGACATCCAAACTGATTCTTTGCTGGGAGTAACTGTTCCCCACCTGCCCGTCTGCTACTTTCTCTGTTCCATTAGGTAGAGAGATGATGAGTTCAGAATGTAGATTTAAATGTATTTTCCTCCTTCTCTCTTTTTCTTTCTTTGTTTCTTTTTCTTCCTTCCTTTCTTCCTTCCTTCCTTCCTTCCTTCCTTTCTTTCATTCTTTCTTTCTTTCTTTCTTTCCTTCTTCCTTCCTTCCTTCCTTCCTTTCCTTCTTGAAACAGCTATTGCAGGAATTTATTTTGCATGACTATATATATTTGTGATGTGTGGTTTTGTTTTTCTTGCCTTCTCAATGGGTGAGCGCTAGAGAAGGGAGAGAATTCAGAACTGAAAATAAAATAAAATTGAATTTAATGGAAATAAATAAATAAATGCTTGCCTACTAAAAAATAAATGTAAGGGGAAAGAATGTTGTATAGATGACCATTTTTGTGAAAAAGATGGGATTAATTGTGTCACATGGCAGTCAAAAGATCTAATAGTCAACAATTATTTATTAAGTGTTTACTGTGGGCCAGGCCCTGTGGTAAATGCTGGGAATACAAATAGAAGCAGAAAGAAAGACAGTCCCTGGCCTTAAAAAGCTTACATTCTCTAAGGTTTAGACAACACATGAAAGGAAGGTGAAAAGGGATGGTACTGTGAGAAATGGAGAAAGAAATGGTTTTAGAGAAACCTTGGAAGGCACTGATTCAGCATGTGATGGAATTAAGAAATGATTAATAATATCTAGAATGAGGAAAGGAATAGGGCAGTGTGGTAGATAGAGCTTAGGGCCTAAAGTCAGCAAGATCTTAGCTCAAATGTGGCTTCAGACACTCAAGTCACTTAACCTCTGTCTGCCTCAGTTTCCTCATTTGTAAAATGGGGATAATAATAGCATCTACCTCCAAGGGTTGTGAGAATCAAATGAGATAATAGTTGTAAAACACTTAGCACAGTGCCTGGCACACAGTAAGTACTATATAAGTGTTAACTGTTATTATTATTACCCCTATATTTTACTCTGGTTAGGTCACTTTCTCAGGACTTCAACAAGATGGAACATGTCCAGAGGTGAAAGGGCTGGAGAACATGCCATGTGAAGATTAGGTGAAGGAATTGGCCATTTTTAATCTGGAGGAGAGAATAATCGAGACCGAGAAGGGAACAGAATAGCAGTTTTCAGGTATTTCAAGAGCAGTGGGTAGAAGCTACAGAGACAGCTTTAGCTTGTGTCAAAGCAAAGGAATGCTTCCTTGCAATGAGAAGTGTCCAAAAGTGAAAAGGACTGCCTCAGGAGGCAGCGGTTCCCTTTCCCCAGAGGTCTTCAAGCAGAGGTAGGATGACCGTTCTTGGGGAGTATTGGAGTGAGGATTCTTAGTTAGGAATTGATGGAACTAGTTTGGTCTCTGAGAACCCTTCCAATGCTTAAACTCAGTGACAGTAGCTGGAAAGTTAAGCACAATAGGTAGAAATTGAGGGTAATAATGGAGAGGAATTGAGGGACAATGGGAGAGTTGTGGAAGTAGTGAAGGAAATTGAGTAATAATGAGATGGGAGTTGGGGGATAGCAAGTGGAAGAAGCTGAGGGATAGTGGGGAAATTGTGGAAATGGTGGGAGGAAGTGGGGTGACATTGGAGGAAATTCAGGGGACAGTGATTGGGGAGCTGGAGGAAAGTAAGGGGAAATTAGAGATAATGAGTGAGGATTTAGGGAACAGTGGAGTATTGGATTAGCCCACTGGGGTAATGATTACCAGACAGGTATTAGACAGCGGGGAATGGTGGGAGTTGGAGGACAGAGAGTGAAGGAGTTAGGGGAACTATAGTTTGAGTTGGGAGGTGGTGAGCAGTGGAGTTGAGACAGTATGAAGGAGTTTGGGGCAATGATTATGGGAAGCTAGAAGTGGAGAGTGTGGAAGTTAGGAAACAGTGAATACAGGTAGGTAGTGCAATGGATAGAGCATTGGGTCTGGAGTCAGGAGTTGAAATCTGGCCTCCGACACTTACTAGCTGTATGACCCTGGGCAAGTCCCTTAGCCCTGTTTGCCTCAGTTTCCTCATCTGTAAAATGAGCTGGAGAAGGAAATGGCAAACCACTCCAGTATCTTTGCCAAGAAAACCCCAAATGGGGTCAGAAAGAGTAGGACATGACTGGAAAAAAAAGATGACAGAGTACAGCAGCACAAAGAGATTTGGGAAGAGGCTTTCATTCTTTCCCCCACCCTTAGCAGCCCTTCCTTCAGCTATTTATTGAGAAACTAAGTCTAGGTTGGCCCCCATTTTGGATAAAATAGTTTCCTTTCCTTTCTGGACCTGAAGTATGCCTGAAATGGAGGCATCATCTGCCTCAGAATTCCCAGGGGAGAAAGTAGAGGCTGTGAACAAAAGCTGCTGGGAATGGCACCTCGGGAAGTGTGTGTAAAACAGTGTGTGTTACTCTCTGAAGCCTGGTACAATGTATGAACTGAGATGGGGACTGGACTGGATTTCCATCAGGAGGTCAAAATGTGGTTTTGCCATTGACTAGCTGAGTAGCCTCAAACAAGCCCATTGCATTCACTGGGCCTCAGTTTACCTATATGTAAAAGAGAAAACATATAATAATGCAGGATATCCTTCCTAGAACACCTGATTCCTACTTGCATAGGAATCTATATTTTCTGTATATTAGGGGATATTTTTATGTCCCCCAGGTACAATTTGGCAGTAGAGGGCAGGAAGAGGAAGGATTGGCCTTAGAGGATATGTCCTCTAAGGTACTGTGAAAAGAGTGCTAGATTTGGAGTCAGAAGATCTAAGTTCATAGCCCAGGCTTTGCCACTTAGTATCTGTGTGACCTTGGGGAAAATCCCTTAACTTTTTTTTACATGTAATTGAGAAAAAATAAAATATCATTTTTTTTTTTAAAAATCACTTTACTGTTTTGGGACTCAGTTTCCCTGCCTATAAAAATGAGAGAGTTGGACTAGATGATTTACCCTTCTAAATCTCTAAGTCTATGCTCCAGAAATACTTTCTCTGGTGCCTTCTAGTTTCAAAAGGCTGTTCAATGTGTGTGTGTGTGTGTGTGTGTGTGTGTGTGTGTGTGATGTGATGTGAAAAGTGTGATGTGTGCATGCTTCAATACTTCAACCTCTCCTTCATTATGAGCACAGCCTCCCTTGGCACAAAGTCACAATTTCTCTATAAAGGAGCAGGCTATCTTTGCAAATTGCCGATGACCAAAAATTCATGTCAGATATCCTCTCTGAATTATCTTAAGTTATGTATCGTAACGTACTACTCCTTGTCCTCTCCAGTTTTCTGAGATCTGCTGGAGCCTGTGACCTTCTTGCCAAGTTTTTTCTTCTGATTGACAGAGCCTTGGAGAACTCAGGGCCCCCTCCTTGTCATGAGGAGGAATAGGACTCAACTAGAAGTGTGTATGTATGTGTGCGTGCCCAAGTGAGTCTAAATAGACGTGTAAGTGTAGTATTACAGTCAGTGATATGCCCCCACTCTGATGCTATCTGTGGGACCTTGAGCAAGTCACTTAATGTCATTGAGCCTCAACCTCCCCCTCTGTAAAATGAGAGGGTCCTTGATGCCGCTTCTAACTTTAGATCACAGATCCCCAGTGAAAGAAATCTGAAGACCTTGGTTCTTTCTAATCCTGCCTCCTGTCCTACACCATCATGATAAGTCATTTTACTCCTGCGCCTTACTTTCCTCATCTGTTAAATGAAGATGTAAGCCTAGATGGCCTAGATGAGGTCTCTTCTGGCTATGCTCCTAAGATACTATAATAGATAAGTCTGTCTGTGTCTCAGAGCATGTCTACCTATATGAGCCTATGCATGTGACTATATGTGTATATGTCTTTTCTGTATGGATGTCTAAACACTTTTTTTCATCTATGTGAAGTACTCCCTTCCCCCACCCCTTTCCTATATTTCCCCCTTCTCCCCCACCAGGGGTTCTCCTTTGTTAGTGTTCCTCCCCTCTCAGCCTGAGCCCCTGGTCCTCCCTAGCTGAAGAGGCCTATCTGCCTAAACCTCCTTGGGATGACAATCCAGCAAACACCACAGAAGAGGTGCTGAATGATCCGAGCAAACCCCCTCTATCTCTCTTTGACCCCGGCTCCACAAGCCTGAGTCTTGTACCTTTCCACAGGTGCTCCTGGTTGTCCCCTGCAAACAACCTTCTGAATTGTAGTCTACTCTGGAGTCATAACATAGCAGCTCTTACAGAAAGATGTGCAAAGGGGAAATCTCCCAAATCTGGCATGACTCTCACCACCATATAGAGCCCCCTAATCGGACAGAGCATAGAGAGAATTGGGACAACGGCTTCTGCCACAATGAGTATGGGGAGCACCTAGGTGGGTAATCTGGCATCTAAGATTCCACACTCCTCCACTCCATCCCCACTCCACCCTAGTTTTCTGAAAGAAGGGTCAGAAGCAGGACCTGAGCAAGGGAGGGAACCCAGGCAGTGGGTCTGGGGATTCTAAAGATTATGAGCTGGTCAGGACAGAATTCTGGTTTTGGTGGTGGCTGAGATGGAAGACAAGAAACCCAAACTGTCTGGGAAGAAGTCTTGCTTTTCTTCATTGCCATGGCCTACCCACCCCCTTATCCCCAACATGGAGCCAAGATCCAAAATATTTTGATCTCTGTGGCCTGGAGCCCTGGTTTCTACTTCTAAAGGATAATAAGAAAAAGAGGATTGTCCTGAGACTAGGGAATTATCCAGATTATCAAAAACTTTGGCTAGGGCCCTCCCTCCTCCTGTCCCAAGTCCCTCAACTCATTGGCCTGTGGACTTTGGTTCTTGGTCCTTCCCACAACCTTCTTTCTGCATAGCCCCCAGACTATGTCTGTGCCCATGGCGCGCCCCCCCCCCCCCCCCCCCCCGTGTTGGTATGTTGGTGTTAGGGGGTTTACATATCTGAGGTTTTTTCCTGTGTCTTGGTGCCTGGTCCACAAGCCTGGGGTCTATGCCTACATGCTTCAGTGCATTTCCACAGTGATCTTGAACACCTATGGGTCCCTGCATCTGCTCCCCTGTGTTACGGGGTCTGTATGGACACATAGCCCTAAGTCACCATGTCTGTGTTATGGTAGGTGGGTCTGGCGCCCCCCCCGTTGTGTCTCAGGGTCCCTGTAGTTTCAGAGAAAGAGAGGGAGACCCTTAGTCTGAGCCCTAGAAGAAACAGGCTGAAATGGAGGAGGGTAACCAATTCGTGGGGCGAATGCCCTAGGGTGGGGAGTGGGGCGGTCATAGTCAAGGGGCTGAGAATCCATTGTTCCCTCTGGGAGGCTTTGGGAGGATGAGCTCACAGAGACAGAGTTTGGTCTGGGTGTAGAAGTGCAGTGTTGCACTCAGAATTCAGTTGTGGGGGTTGGAGTTGGGGAGGCATATACTTGAATACCCCATATTCACCTGATATGCTGGCTTGGGCTTGGGGGGCCAGCTTTTGGGGAAATCCCCTGCCTCAGGGCTCCAGCCCTCCCCACCCCCTGCTACAGGGTAGGGGGTAAGGCTGAGCTTGGGTAGTCTTTGTCTCCCACCCCCAAAGCAAGATGAGATTAGATTAATTTATGGAAAATATAGGTTGCCACCCCACACAGACACCCACCCTCTTTGGCCCTTTCATCTCAGGGATCTCAAAGCGCTAAACTGCTCATTAACGTTCTTTTCCCTGGGGCTGTGGGGAGTTCTGCAGAGGAGACCCAGGAAACCCAGTTTCTTGCGTTTTTCTCCTGAGCCTATTTGACTAAGGGGAAGAGCAGAGGGACACAAAGACTGAGTGAGAGGGATGTCTTCACTACTTATGAGAAAGGACATAAGTGCTCTCCCCTTCTCCATCTTTTTGGCCAGGCTGCATTTCTTGGCTTGAAAAACTGGGGCCTCAGAGTTTGAGGAACTCTTCATCTGCAGGTGACCAGGCCCTAGTCCTCTCCTGCCACTTTCATCTCTGGGATCTCAAAGTACCTATTCATTAACCCTCTGTCACTCACCCTTCCCCTTCCCCTTCCCAGACTTTCCTCCTTCTACTCCCCTCCCCCATACCCATCCCAGACCCTGGGAGGGGACCTGAGTTTCTGCTTTTTGCAGAGAAGGAAGAGGAGGAGGGAGAACAAAGTGCCTTTCCCTCTTTAGCAAAATAATAATTTACTCTATGAAGCAGAGAATCACAAGTTCCCAGAGTCTTGGGAGCCCCCTTCCATTCAGGCCTGACAGTGTGAGTCTTGCTTGAAGAAAGTGTTCCAGCCCAAAGGACAGAGAATTTGGTTGTGGCTCAGGGTTTGGGAAGGCTTAGGTTCTGACAGAAGGAGGTGGCTCTGCAATCCGGTGTCAAGAAAAAAAAATGGAGACCCCTGTGGACAGCCCTTCCTAACTCCTCTCCCATTTTCTCACCTCCCTGGCTGTGATTGAACAGGAGCCACCCAGATGAAAAGGGGGTGGGGGTGGGAGTGAGTATCTAGTGGGGTTTATCTCACACTCCTGCAAAGGAGGTTGGCCATGCTGTCAGCCTGGGTCTCTGATTCTCCCTAAGATTCTAGGGATAGCCAGCGAAAATAGAGAGGAAAGAGAGGGAGCTGGAGGCCAGTGGGAAGGAAAGAAACATTTATCTGGTGCCTACAGTGTGCCAGGTACTGTGCTAAGCACTTTCAAAACATCTCATTTGGTTCTCACAACAACCCTTTGAGGTAGGTGCCTTTATTATTCACATTATACAGTTTTAGAAATTGAGGCAAAGAGAGGTTGAAGGGTGACACAGCTCGTGAGTGCCTGAAGCTAGATTTGAACTCAGATCTTCCTGATTCCAGGCCCAGCATCCATTGTGACACCTATGTGTCTCAGGGAATGTGTCCCTTTCTCTTGACTAGAATGGGTCAAGGGAGAATGAGGCTAACTCTAGGCAGCAGGAAGGATGCTGAGGGCTTACTGTGGACTTCCACCACCCACCCTCAAATGCGAACACAGGGCAAACCTGTGATCCCCACCCTAGGGGATTCAACCAGTCATGGGCTGGGAG
Organism: Vombatus ursinus; assembly: GCF_900497805.2. Classification (NCBI taxonomy): domain Eukaryota; kingdom Metazoa; phylum Chordata; class Mammalia; order Diprotodontia; family Vombatidae; genus Vombatus; species Vombatus ursinus. The sequence continues at coordinate 14,481,335 of NW_020954553.1, read as the reverse complement.
CAGGGGCGGGTGGGAAGGGAAAGGAAGGGTCTGGGAGTCCTTTGGGTTCTGAGGAGATGGAGAAAAGCTGTTTGAAGTTAGGATTGTTCATTTCTTTCTTTCTTTTTCTTTTTGTTGTTTTTTTTTTTTTTGGCTAGGCAATGGGGTTAAGGGACTTGCTCAGGTTCACATAGCTAGTAAGTGTTCATTTCTTTCTCAACTGCCTACTGTGTACAAAGCCCTGTGTCAGGAGGGAGAAAAGATCATTAAGACTTCATCCCTCTCCTCATAGGGCTCATAGCCTAGTTAGAAGTTAAGACAATAATATATAGTAATCAAATTAGAGAGGGGGCAGTGAGGTGTGGTGAAAGTATTGTTGTTGTCCATCTATCATTTTTGAAGAGGACCAGTAGCACCACCAGGCCATGTCTTGACTGGCTTGCGAATTGGATTCAAGTGAGGCAGAGCTGCACAAAGTCATCAGCCTCACTCTCCTTTCCAGAGTTATCAAATAGGTTGTTATCTGGAACCAGAGGATCTGAGTTCAGATCTTGGCAGCCATTTGTTAACTATTCAATCCTGGCAAAATCTCTTAACTTTTCTGTGCTTCAGTTTTCTCATATATGAAGTGAAGGTAACTGAATTAGATGACTTTTGAGGCCCTTTCCAGCTCTAAATCTGTGATCTTATGAATAACCTGTCTAAAAAAAACCAAACACACTCCAAATACCCAAAGTTCCACATGAAGGCAAAGGTAGAACCAGAGAGATCAAGGAAATCCTGGTGGAGGTTACTTAAACTGGCCTTTCAAAGATAGGTAGAAATTCAACAGGGAGGGAAGGGGAGGACATTCTAAGCATAGGAAATAGTGTGAGTGAGTGAGTTGGAGGGGATAGGAAAGAGGAGAGAAAGTTGGATGATGGTTTTTCAGGCCAAGGATACATTTTCAAAATATGCTGTCTTCTTCCCACAGTGCCCATCCCCTCCAAAGCCAATGGCAGCGCCATCTCTGCCCTGTCCTTGAATAAGGACAGCCTGGTCAGTGGTGTGGTCACTAACCCCAATGAGGTCTTCTGCTCCGTACCTGGCCGCCTCTCCCTGCTCAGCTCCACTTCGAAGTACAAGGTCACCGTGGGAGAAGTGCAGAGAAGGCTTTCACCCCCAGAGTGTCTCAATGCCTCCCTCCTTGGTGGGGTGTTGCGCAGGTAAAAAAAAAATATCTTATGAAAGATTAGGTGGGGCTGGCTTGGGTTGGTCCTCTGGGAAGATTGACTGGCTGGACCCAGGCAAAAGACATGAGCTGACTCTGAGCTGGACCCCTTTTACTCTCTTACTGTTGTTAGGATCAAATGAAATAATATTTATAAAGTGCTCAGCACAGTGTCTGGTACATAGTAGATAATAAATACTTCTTCCCTCCCTTCCCCTTTCTCTCCCCTTCCTCTTCCCTTTCCTTTTCTATCCCCAAGCATTTACAATCCTACTTAAGTACATACTTATAATACTGCAAGGCTTACAAAGCACTTTCCTCACAGCAACATTGTAAGGGAAAGAGTGCACAAATGGTGATGCCCATTTTACAGATGGAGAAACAGAGATTCAGAATGGTTGAGACTTGTCAATGGTCATGAAGCCAAGTAAACAGTAGAATAAGGATTCAGACTCAGATATCCTGACTCCAGCTTTGCTTTACTCACCCTTGGCTAGTCCCCCTGAGAGGAGGAAATTCCTTCTTGGACCAATCTTTCCTCAATAGTAGGATGGGTGGGTGGGGGCTGTGAGCTGCTTTGCAGACAGGCCCCAGCTGGCCCAGTCTCTGCTATCTGGGGAGCTCCCACACAAGTCTAGGCTGGTGCCTGGTTATGTTGTGGGGGGGGCACGGAAAGAAGGGAGGACTTGGCTGAAGTAGCCAATGGAGAAAAGCAGTGGGGGATGGGGTGGGGATAATAGCATGGTACAGCACCAAGAACCCCAGATTTGAAGTCAGAAGACCTGCATTCGAATCCCAGCTTTGGCATTTACTACTGGGTGACTTTGGGTGTCAGCTTTTCTCTTTGGGTCTCTGCTTTTCATCAGTAAAATGAGAGGGGCATACTAGATGATCTGAGGTCCTTAACACTTCTGAATCAAATGATCTGTGGGTAAAAAAGCTCTGGAATTCAGGGGGAAAATGGGAAGAAAGAGGTCTTTTAATGGAGAGAAAGCAGAGCGTGGCAGACCCCTGAGGGCTGGCCACAAAACTCTCCAGGCCAAGACTCCCCATTCCCCTTCTTCTCTCCCTCCCAGGGCACATACTCCATTGTCCCTCCTGGAAGCCCACCCCTGTGGGAAGTGTACCCAGTTTGTGTGCATTCCCATAGACCTGTGCAGTAGGGACAAGGTGACTTGTAAGGTCTAGCATGAATGTTTCTGTGAGCTGTGGGTGCCCATGTATCTATGGGGAGTGTGCCTGTGGGTCATGGCGTTTGCATATATTTGAAGGGTACTGATGAGGCTTATGCATCCATGAATAGGGTATGTATGGGTGTGTGTAAGGGTGTGTGTGTGTGTGTGTGTGTGTGTGTGTGTGTGTGTGTGCATGTGCATGATGGGGGCTATATAGGTCCATATAGGGAGGGTGGGGAGAATGGTACCTATGAATTGTGTATGTATGTATCCAGTATGTATATGTGTGCCCATGAATGGGGTGTGGTATATGTGGGCTGTATGTATCCATGCATGGGTATGGGGTATGCCCATGTACCAGGGGAATAGAGTATGTGCCGGGACTGGGGTAAACATAGGTCAGAATGTGTCTTGGCAGGAATGTGTGTGCTGGTCCCAGGTGAGAGTGAGGAAAAGGGTGTTCTAACCCATAGCTGCTACCAGGGGGCTGCTGACTGCTCTCTGGTCCTGTCCGCTGGTGTGAAGATCTGAGCCCAGCTGGGTACTCTGGAGTAGGGACTTGACCTGGCTTGGAAGTCAGTTAAAGCCAGGCCTCCCAAAGGGGCAGTAGGGCCACTTCGTTTGGCCTCCGGCCACTGGTCAGATGGAGGTGGTACAATCCTGAAAGCCAACCCATGTTGGCCATCTTCTCTGTGGGCAGAGGGTGGGCAAAGGTTCTGAAGAAGGTAGGGTCTGGCCCTGCTGGCAAAGGTCCCCAGGTGACCAATTGGATAGGGAGCCATTCTCAGGTCATCTTTAATGTTGTGAGGGACACAGGCTCTGAGGTTCCCTCTGGCCTGGACACAGAAAGACATACCACTGCTCTCCAGCCCTGCACCCCCCCCCCCCCCAGAGAATCACTGGATCATAAATTGAGAGCTGGAAGGGACCTCAGAGTCATCTAGTGCAGTCCCATCTTTTTTAACAGAGAAGGAGACTGAAGCCAAGTGAGGCTAGGAGACTTGCCCAGGGTCACAAAGCTAAGTAGTATCTGAGTCAAGAACTGAAATCTTTCTGACTCAAATTCTGGCATTCTAAGTATCCATTATACCATACTTCCTCTTACAGAGTCCTGGAATGTAAGAGAGAAGGAGGGAGGAAGAGAAGCAAAAAGGGAGAGGAGAGAGGGAGACAGAGAAGGAAAGAGGGAGAGGAGAAGGGGGAGGAAGAGGAGAGAGGGAGACAGAGAAGGAAAGAGGGAGAGGAGAGAGGGAGACAGAGAAGGAAAGAGAAGGAAGATAAGGAGGAGGAAGAGGAAGAGGAGGAGAGAGGGAGACAGAGAAGGAAAGGGGAGGAGGAGGAAGAGGGAGAGAGACACACACAGAGGGAGAGAAAGAGACAGAGAAAGCTGAATAGGATTCTATTGTATTGGGAAAGACAATATGTACACATATAAATGTATACAAAACAAATACAATGTAGTTGGGGGGAGAATAATCAGAAAAGGCCTCCTGTAGGAGGTGGCCTTTCTAGGAATAATAACGCCATCATTTACATAACACTTCAAGGCTTACAAAATGCTTTATCTATGTTATCCTGGAAGGTAAGTGTTATTATTATTTCCATTTTACAGGTGAGAAAACTGAGATCAAGGGAGTTTAAATTACTTGCCCAGGATCATACAATTAGTACGTGTTGCAGTCAGGATTTGAACTCAGTTCTTCCTGACTCCAAGGCCAATGTTTTTTATACACTACACCGTTTAGCTGGTGGTTGTTCAGCTTCTGTGTGAACACCTCCAATGATGGAGAACTCATTACGTAACAAGGCATCTCTTTGCACTTCTGGATAGCTCTAATGTTTAGGAAGTTCTTCCTTTCAAAACAGAAATTTACCTCCTTGTAATCTTTTCCCATTTCCTGTAAGGGAAACAAGAACAAGTCTTCTATCTGACAGTCTTTGAAATACCTCAGAAGTAAGGAAATACCTCAGTTGGTCATTCTTTCCCCCCACCCCCCATTTCTACTCCCTCATTGCCTAACTCTTGGGTTCTACCTCTAGCAGGACTTGGATGAGAAGAACCCTTCTCCTCCAGAGGAGTATGTGTGGGGGAGGCAAGGGAGGGTCTGAGCTAGTTTCTGGAATCTGTTGACCCATGCCTTTATGTTCCTCCCTCCTTTACAGGGCCAAATCAAAAAATGGAGGCCGATGCCTTCGGGAACGCCTGGAGAAGATTGGCCTCAACTTGCCAGCAGGGCGTCGGAAGGCAGCCAATGTGACCCTGCTTACCTCCCTGGTGGAGGGTAAGTGTGGCTGAGGTGTGGGCTAGCCTCTACTCCCAACATACACTTACTCACAGCCCACCATGGGCAATATCTGATGCTCAGCACAGAAGATAATAAAACTAAGTTTGACACAGATTATGCTCTCAAGGAGCTTACAATCCAGTAAGAGAAGAAGACATGTATACATATCATGGTGATAAAAGGGAAAGGAAGGAGAGGATAAAAGAAAAGGTCCAGGCAAAATGCTATGGGAAACCTCAGGAAGACTAGGTCTGGCCTATTACCTTATACATAGTAGGCAGCTAATGCATGTTTGTGAATTGCATAGAAGATGAAAGGAAGGGATTTGAAGGCTAGCCCCAGCTCAACAATGACGTTGTTGTTGTTGAGTCATATCTGTTGTATACTACAGTGCTTTGCCATTTCCTTCTCCAGATCATTTTACAGATGAGGAAACTGAGGCAAACAGGGTTAAAGTGATTTGCCCAGGGTCACACAGCTAGGAAGTATCTGAGGCCAGATTTGAAGACTCAGGAGGATGAGTCTTCCTGACTCCAAGCCCAGCATTCTATCCACTGCAGCACCTGGCTGTCTACAATAGCTGCCGAGATCAACAATAGCTCTATTTGAAATAGGAAGGATTTTTCTTTTTTTTGCTGAAACAGGCTGGTAAGCTTCCATAGCTGTCTTTAAGGTCCTGGCTTCACTTGATGAGGGAGAACAGAATTCAACTCAATTCAGTTCAACAAACATCCATTTAGTACCTACTATGTGCAAGGGACCTGGGCTCACTCCAGTACTTCTGAAGTTTCTCCACAGCATGGCACCTTTTCTTCAACCTCTCTAGGTGTGATATATAGGTAGGATAGCTGGCCTCTGACCATTGATTCTCCTCCCCCACCCCAGTTGATTTAGTCATGGAAAATAAGGAGCAGAAAATGAGAAATGTTTGGTTATCTTTCTACAAAGTATGATTAAGTTTCTTCTACATGGAATTAGAAGGGGCAACATCATCGGTTGGGTTATAATTGGCTACCCCCTGAATGGTCCTTCAAAGGCTGAAGGACCTTCAAAAGCTTGGGGGGAGTCCAGGCTGGTCCAGTTTGTGGAGTGTGGCTGCTGTTCCTATACCAGAGGATGGCAGTAGGGGCATTGTGGGGTGTGTGTGTATATGTTTGCTCCCTTACCAACTGCAGAATTTTGAACATGAAAACGAAGAAACTCAAAAAACAACCCACACTCTGCTCTTAAGGAGCTTCCAGGAGCTAAGGGAAAGGCTTCATGGGGTAGAGGGTGCCTGCAATGAGACTGGAAAGAAACTAAGTAAGAAGTGAAGGCTGAGGAACTTGGAGGCCAAGTAACTAAAACAGAGTGGGAGGGTGAGAAGCCCCCAAAGCTTCCCTTCCCCCCACCTGAGGCTGACTGGTCAAGTCAGAAGGGGGTACCTCAGACCCACTTCTCATAAAAGAAGCCCCAAGCTCAAGAGAGGGGTAACAGGAGGGAGGAAAGCATCCAGGTTCCAGTGACAGCCTTCTACCCCTCTCCAGGAGAGGCTGTGCACCTTGCCAGGGATTTTGGCTATGTGTGTGAGACGGAGTTCCCAGCCAAGGCAGCAGCTGATTACCTGTGCCGGCAACATGCGGACCCTGCAGAACTGCACAGTCGGAAGAACATGCTGCTAGCCACTAAGTGAGTATGTGCTGTGGAGGGATGGGTTAGGTTGGGAAGGGGTGCTGACATAGAGGACCCAACCGACTGGACACACACATCCCTGTCATCCACAGCCACTCCCACCCCCACCCCCACGACAGCATTCCACAGCAACCCTCAGAGATCAGAGATCTCAAAATCTCAAAGCTAGAAGGGACCTCACAGGGTATCCACTGGAGTGTAAGTTCCTCGAGGGCAGGGACCATCTCTTGCCCTTTTTTTGTATCCCTAGTGCTTTAGCACTGTACCTGGCGCAATAGTAAATGCCTAATAGATGTTCATTGGTTGGCTGATTGATGATCGACCCAGTTCAGCCCCTACCTGGATAGGAATGCAGCCTCTACTTGAAAACCTTGAGAGAAGGTATGAGTCAGTGGAAAGAACACTGACTCTGGAGTCACAGGATCTGAGCTTGAGCCCATTTCTGACACTTGCTATCCTTGTGACCTTGGAAAATGCACCTAATCTCCCTGGTCCTCAGTTTCCTCATATGTAAAAAGAGAAAGTCAAGCCCTTCTAGATGGCCTCTGAGGATCCTTCTCCCTCTAGTTCTGTGAACCTTCAATAATCGGAAACCCACTATCTACTGTGGCCATCCAGCAATAATTGTTAGGAAGCTTTCCTCAATTATTCTATTAAAATCTGCCTTCTGACAATTTGCATGCATTATTCCCAGTTCTGTCCTCTGGAGCCAAGAAGAATAAGCCTTATTCCTCTTCTCCATGACAGTCCTGCACTTCAAATACATGAAGGTGACTACAGACCTCCTTGCCCTCACCACACTTCGATTTCTTCCCAAGTTTTCAATTATCACCTCTATGTGATGACTCTAATATATGAATCTCTAGTCCTAAACTCTTCCCTGCTTGCCTGCTGCATACTAAGCTCTACCCATCCCAGGAGAGTCTGAAGCCCCACATACGTTAAACTCATCCACTCCCATCTAGCTCTAAAAATACTTTGATTCTTTAAAACTACATAATATCATTGCTATATTTTGTTTTTGTCACTTTCATTTCCCAGTGTAGTAACACCTTCCTCTCTTAGAAAACTAGCTCTTATTACAAAAAATTTAAAAAGAGGAACAAAAAACATTCAGCAAAACTGACCAATATATCAACTAAGTCCCACATTCTGCTCAGGGTTCTTCACCTATCGACTTCACCTCTGCAAAAAAGGAAGGGAAGCACATCCTCCTGTTTCTCCTTTGGGGCCAGCAGGCTTGGGTCACAATAATTCCATAGCATTCAGTTTCACTTTTTGTTGTTGTTCCGCACATTGTTTTCCTAGTTTTGCTTACTTCAGTTTGCATCAGTTCATATGCATCTTCTCAAGCTTCTCTTTGTTCTTCATATCATTGTTTCTTACAGTGAAGTAATATTGTCTTATGTTCATGTGCTACAACTGGTTAAACACTATGATTCTTTCTCTTCCCACTTGACTTCTGTAAGTCCAACCAGTTCCCCTTCTTGAATATCTCTATTTCTGTTCATGGTACCACCATCCTCACAGTCACCTGGGGTTAAAATCTTGGTGTCATCTTTGACTCCTCTTCCCCCCCCCCCCACAACTGCCCCTGGACTTCTAACATCTGACTGAATGTTAACTAGTCCTGTTAATTTTTCCCTAACATCTTTTTTATCCTTAACTGGTACTATTCTACTTCTCATTTCCTTTCACCATGATTTTCACAGTACTTTCCTAACTGGTCTTCCTGCCATCAGCCTCTTTCCCTCCAATCCATCTTATACACGAGGGCCAAATGTCCAGTTTTTGTCATATTCATTGTTTGTGATATAAAGTCAAAACTCCTTAACCTGAAATTCAAGGACCTATCTCTACAATATGATCCCTTCCCTACCTCTTTGCCATGCTCTTTCATTATTCTTCTAAATGAACCCTCTAATGCAGGTAAACTGATTTCCTCATTGTCTCCTGAACATATCTTGTGGTTTCTGACCTCCACGACTTTGTTAATTTTTTTTTTTGTTTGGATCGCCCTACCTCTCTCTGGGCCTCTGCCTTTTAAAATCCTACCCATCAATCATCACCAAACATTTATTAAGCACTTGCTATGTACAAGACACTGAGAATACAGAGACCAAAATGATACAGTCCTTGCCCTCAAGGAGTGTACATTCTAACAGAGGAGACAACATACATATATATATATATATATATATATATATATATATACAGGTATACACAAAAGGCATATAAAGCAGATGCAAGGTAACCTTGGAGGGGAAGGTGCCAGAAGTTTGGGGGAGGATGAAGTGGTCACCAAGAAAGGCTTTATAGAGGAGATGGAACTTGAACTAAGTTTGAAGGAAACCAGAAACTCCAAGAGGCAGAGGTGAGTTATTCCAAGTATGGGGGACACACAGTGCAAAGGCTGTGTGGTAAGGGAAAAGGATTGTCAAGGGTGATGATCAACAGAAGGTCATTATGGTTGGAGCAGAGTATACATGCAAGGGAGTAAGGTATAAGAAGGCTGGAAAGGTAGGATGAGGCCAGGTTATAAAAAACTTTAAATAGTAAATTGAATTTATATCTGATCCCAGAGATAATAGGAGTCCCTGAATTTTATTGAGTAAGAGGAAGAGGTAACGTGGTTACACTTGTACTTTAGGAAAATCACTTTAGTGAATGTGTGGAGGCTGGCGAAGAAACTGGAGGCAAGGACACCAATGAGAAGGCTATTATCATAGTCTCATGCAGGGAGTGATGACAGCATGAACCATGGTGTTGGATATGGGATTGAAGAGAAGGGGATGTCTATGAGAGATGTCATAGAGATGGAGATATTTGGGATCTAAGAGTTGAGGATTTTTACAACCTTGGTGACTGGAAGGATGGTCATGCCCTCAACATTAATAGGGAAGTTTGGAAGAAAGACGGGTTTTAGGGAAAAGGGAGTCAGTTCTGTTTTTAGGTTAAGATGGCTTGGGCACATCAAGCTTGAAATCAGAATCATAAGATTCCAGAGTCTGAAGGGACCATCCATAAACAAAAGGAATCCCTATAATAATGCACCCAAGGGGTGGTCATACAACCTTTGTTTGAAGACTTCGGAGAAAGATTAATGCCCCACGCCTTGAGGAAGTGCGTTCTACTTTTAGACAGCTCAGATTGTTGGAATGTTTTTTCTGACCCTCCAGTTTAATTTGCCTCTTTTCAATGTCCACCTGTCATTCCTGGTTCGGTTCTTTGGGACTAAATAGAATGAGCTTAATCCTTCCTCCATGTGACAGCCTTTAAATACTCAAAGTCAATTATCATATCCCCCCAAGCCTTCTTTGCTCCAGGGTAACCATACCCAAGTCATGGATTCAAGTCCCTTTACCATTCTGGTTGTCCTCCTCTGGACATTCTTCATCTTATCAATGTCTTTCTTAAATTGTAGCACCTAGAACACAGTAATCCAGATGAGATCTGACAAGAGCACAGTTGGATCATCACCTTATGATGACCCTCTTAATGCAGCCCAAGGTTGCATTAGATTTTTTTGGCCACGTCATCATATTGCAGACTCATATTGAGCTTGTGGTCCACTAAAACCCCCAAATCTTTTTCAGTACCACTGTTATCTATCCATACTTACCCATTGTATATTTGTGAAGGTGATTTTTTTTTTGTATGTAAGTGCAAGACTTCACATTTATCACCACTAAATTCCATCTTATTAGATTCCATCTAATGTTCCAGCCTGTTGAGATTCTTTTGAACCCTCAATCTGGTACCCAGTATATTCATTATACCTCTAGCTTTATATCATCTTCAGATTTGATGAGCATATACCATCAATGTCTTTATCCAAGTCATTGACAATGTTAACTAGGCCAAGGCTAAGCCCAGATCCCTGAGGTGCTCCACTAGAAACCTCCTGGACATGGACATTGAACCATTAACACTTGGAGTCCTGTAATTCAACCAGCTCTGAATCCATCTGATTATGTCTCCATCTTCTCTGCAAGGATAGCATGAGTGAGACACTTTATCAATAGTTTTGCTAAGATCTAGGCAAACCATATCCAGAGCATTCTCTTCTCTTCATCTACTAGTTTAGTTATTCCATCAATATGGGAAATGAAATCACACTGTCAAGTTCTGTTCTTGATGAAGCCCTTTGGAATCATTGCTTTCCTTTCTAGATGTTTGTTGACCCTCTGTTCTAGAATTTTCTCAGAAAATCAGGTCAAACTCACTGGTCTATGGTTTGTAGATTCTATTATCTTTTTTCAGAATTGAGATGTCTGATTGGCAATTGGTGATGAAGGAATGAGGCTCAGGAGAGAGACTAGGGCTGGATATATAGATCTGGGAGTAATATGGCTAGGGATAGGGCCTGGAACTACAATTTCACTAGTATAAGGGACTCCTAATACCCATACAAGTTGGCCCTTTCTCTGCAACATATAGCCTTGTAGAACTGCCTATAACACTGACAGATTAAATGATTTGCCTAGGGTCACCTTATGTCAGAAGTGAGACTTAAACTCTGGTCTTCCTGACTCTGAGGTCTTTTTGAAGCATCTATATAGACATGATAATTTATCTCATGGGAGCTGATGAGACCACCAAATGAGAGAAGGTAAAGGCCCAGCTCGAATCTTGTCTTTTCCATGAAACCTTCCCCTACTGCCCAGATGAAGTAGTGTCAGAGATGTAAGGGACCTTAGAGATCATGGAAGCCAAATTTTATAGAGGAGGAAACTGAGGTCCAAAGAGGAGAAGGGGGGGATAAAAAAAAAACACAAGAAAAATAAAGAAAGTAAAGAAAAAGTATGCTTCAATCTGCATTCAGACTTCATCAGTTCTTTCTCTGGAGGTGGATAGCATTTTTCATCATGAGTCCTTTGGGATTGTCTTGGATCATTGCATTGCTGAGAATAACTAAGTCATTCACAGCTGATCATCATACAATACTGCTGTTACTGTATACAATGTTCTCATGGTTCTGCTTATTTAATTTTGCATCAGTTCATATAGGTTCCTAGGTTTTTCTAAGAACATCCTCCTCAAATGACTATTCCTCTTAATCATGTTTCTAGTTCACTTACTGGCTCCTGCAAGGCTGTTTCCTTAAATGTGGAACCAAAGGATGACTTATACAAACAGTGCCTGTAATATCTTCCTTTCTATTTCCAATATATCTCTTTTCTTTAAAAAAAAATTTTTTATTGATCTTTATTAATATATCTTGAATTAGTTTAAGTAAGTTTTGCAATGTTTCTCTAAATTCTTTTTTGAAGTTTTATTTTAAACTTTTTGTACGCCTTTTTTAAACATGACTTTCATTTCCCAAAATAGCTTCCCCTGCTTCTTTACCCAAAGTCAAGTCAAATCAAGAGGCATTTAAGTGCCTACTATGTATTGGGCACTCCGCTAAGTGCTAGGGATACATAGAAAGGCAAAAAAAAAAAAAAAAAGCAGTCCCTGCCCTGGACAAGCTCACAATCTAATGGGAAGAGACAACATGCAAATTTTAAGGTACAATAAGTGGTTTACAGAATAAATTGGAGATAATCAACAAAGGGAAGATATTATGGGAGAATCAGGAAAGGCTTCTTACAGAAGGTAGGTTTTTAGCTGAGATGTGAAGGAAGCCAGAGAAGTCAAGAGGTAGGTGTGAGGAAGGAAGTGAATTCCAGACATAGGGGACAACCAATGAAAATGTTTGGAGTTGAGGGAATGGCATGTATGAGGAACAGTAAAGAGGCCAGGGTCACCATATTGTAGAGTACATAGATGGCAGTAAGTCGTATGAAGACCGGAAAGGTAGGAAGGGACTGGGTTATGAAGAGTTTTAAATTTAAGTGAAACAGAGGATTTTATATTTGATCAGAAAGGTAAGGGGGATGGTCTAACCTTAACTTTATGAAGATTACTTTGGTGGCTGAATGGAAGATGGGCTAATTAGGGGAGACCAACCAACAGGCTTTGCAGTGGTCCAGGCATGAAGTGATGGGGGCTGGCATCAAAGCGGTGGCAGTATCAGAGGAAAGAAAGGGGCATATTTGAGAGATGTTGTGAAGGTAGAGACAACAGGAGTTGGGGGGAGGGGGCAATGAGATAAAGAGTCTAGGAGGATATTGAGGTTGTGAACCTGGATGACAGAGAGGATGGTGTTGCCCTCGACAATAGTCAAAAAAATGAATACATTGGCCACATGTGACAAACATTTGCTTCATTCCACATCTGTCATCCCCCAGCTGTCTTTGTCTGCTGAGTGGGGTAGGGGAGGAGGGAGTGTAATGCTTCAGTCCTTTAGGGTCCATTGGTTGCTCTTTTGATCAGAGTTTTAATGTCATTCAAAGCTGTTTTTCTTAAATCATTGCGGTCACTGTATTAGATGGTTCTTCTGGCTCTGGTTATTTTATTCTGCACCAATTCATACAAGTGCTTCCCAGGTTTTTCTGAATGCTTCATATTGGTTGGCTTTTGAGGTATACTAGGGTTAAATCCTTTCTATCCAGGAGGCCTTGGGCAAGGTTTTTGTACTTCACACTGAGATCTGCAACAGCAAAGAGTTTCCTCACTGGGAGTTCTCTACATGGATAAAATCACAGATCCAGTGTAAAAAAAAAGAATACAACAATATACCATGGTATTCCTATGTCACAATTTGTTCATCTATTCCCCAATTAATGGTTATTTACTTTGTTTCTAGTTCTTTGTTATCATAAAAAGTGCTGTTATAAATATTCTCTATATGGGAACTTCTGTCTTTTAGCTCCTTGGAGTTGTGGTATTTTTAATATCTCAGCTCCCCCTTACACCATTAATTACGTTCTGTGAGGGCATGGCCAGAATATGCCTTATTTGTCCATCTTTACCCTAAAATCTTGCACAAAGTAGCTGCTTGCCCATTACACCTGTTAATGACCATAGGAACTCAGGTCTATAGTAACCTAGACAGCCATGGGATACTATCTCCTTCCCTTGCTCTTCCTACCTCCCCCACCCCCATCGCCCCAACAGTTCTCAAGTGATATGGCAATAGCTGCTCATCCATTAGAGGAGGCATGCTGGGTAGTAAGGGAACAGTTATTAAGCACCTACTATGTGCCAGGCACTGTGCTTGACCCTGTACAAATATTACCTCATTTTTTCTTCACAACAACCCTAGGAGGTAGGTTCTATTATTATGCCCATTTTCCAGTTGAGGAAACTGAGGGAGACAGCAGTTAAGTGACTTGTTTGTTCAGTGTCACACATCTAGGAAGCTAGATTTGAATTCAGGTCTTCCTGACTCCAGGCCCAGCACTCTATCCGCTATTCTACCTAGCTGCCTCCAGGAATCAGGAGATTGGAGTTAGAATCCCAGCTCTGATATTTATTAGCTAGGTAGGACCAGATTGTAGAAAGCCTTGAATGCCATACTGAGTCTGGCCTTTAACCCATAGGTAACAGGAAACTCCTGAAGAGAGCAGGTAGTAACCACATACACCTATCAGATTGGCCAACATGACAAAACAGGAAAATGATAAATGTTGGAGAAGATGTGGGAAAATTGGAACACTAATGCATTGTTGGTGGAGTTGTGAAATGATCCAACCATTTTGGAGAGCAATTTGGAATTATGCCCAAAGGGCTATAAAAATGTGCTTACCCTTTGACCCAGCAATAGCACTTCTAGAGCTGTATCCCAAAGAGATCACACAAACAGGAAAAGGACCTAAATGTACAAAAATATTCATAGCAGCTCTTTTTGGGGTGGCAAAGTATTGGACATTGAGCGAATGACCATCAATTGGGGAATGGTTGAGCAAGTTGTGGTATATGAATGTGATGGAATACTATTGTGCTATAAGAAATGATGAACAGGCTGACTTCAGAAAAACCTGGAAGGACTTGTATGGTCTGATGCTGAGTGAAGTGAGAAGAACCAGGGGAACATTGTAGACAATAACAGCTACATTGTGCAACGATTAATATTGATAAACTTAACCCTTCCTGGCAATATAAGGATCTAAGACATCTCCAGAGGCCTTGTGATGGAAAATGCTATCCACATCCAAAGAAAGAACTATAGAAGTTGAATTGCTATTTTTTTTCCTCTTCTGTTCAGTTTTGTTTCCTCTTTCTGATGGTTCCTCCCATTGGTTCTAATTCTTACTTACAACATCACTAATGTGAAAATATGTTTAATATGAATGTAAATGTATAGCCTATATCAGATTGTGTGCCGTCTTGGGGAGGGTGGTGGAGAGGAAGGGGCAGAAAAATTTTAAACTCAGAAGCACATGGAAGTGATTATTGATAAATCAAAATAAATTAATAAAAAAAAAGAGCAGGTAGTGACTGGATCAGAGTTATGCACGTCATTTAATGTTTCTTAGTCTATAAAATGGGGATACTCATACTCACCTGACTCATGGAGGTGTATGGAGGGCTTTGTAAACCTTATATATGGTATAAACACTATATGTGTGTGTGTGCATATGTGTATTGTACACATGTATGTATGCACATGTGTGTACACATGTGTACACACACATATAAAAGTTCCCATCCTGTTCTCTTGAACCCTTTCCTTTCTCCCCCTAATCCCATCAGGACCTCTCTTGCACTACCTTTTTTACTAACTAACCTTGGATATCCTCCTCCTCCCCTGCCAGGCAAATCTGTAAGGAGTTCTCAGACCTGATGGCACAGGACCGCTCCCCATTGGGCAATAGCCGACCCTCTCTCATCCTGGAACCGGGAGTACAGAGCTGCCTCACTCATTTCAGCCTCATCACCCATGGATTTGGGGGCCCAGCCATTTGTGCTGCACTCACAGCCTTCCAGAACTACCTGGTTGAGTCACTCAAGGGACTCGACAAAATGTTCCTGAGCAGCTCAGGCAATGGGCACCCAGCTGGAGACTCAAAAGCATCAGAAAAGGATGTGAAACACCGGAAATAATCTTCCCTGTCCTCCTGGTCTCCTGCCTCCTGCCTCCACTCTCCTCTTCCTCCTGGAGCTATCCCGAAGCTTGGGAAAGGAGGCCCGAATTCTTGAGTTTTGGGAATGGGGAGTAAAGAAGGAAAAAAAAAAAAGGCAGTCTGACTGTTGGGTCATCCTGGAGCATAGGCTGGAAAGATTCTTTGTTTGCTTTCAAAGGCAGTGATTGGGGGAAAAAGGACAAAGGAGACGAGGAAAATAAGAAACAGTCTACTGGAATAAGGAGTACAGGGAGGGTGTTGGGGGGCTAGGCAGCTCAGAGACCTCACTCCCTCTGTAGATTGATTAATTTTGAAGCTGGTGACCCAGTCATCCTACATCACACGTGCAATGTTCTGGCTTCTCTATTCCTCTCTCTGTGGA
The DNA here is from genome assembly GCF_900497805.2 of Vombatus ursinus. Taxonomy (NCBI): domain Eukaryota; kingdom Metazoa; phylum Chordata; class Mammalia; order Diprotodontia; family Vombatidae; genus Vombatus; species Vombatus ursinus. Next base: position 14,465,682 of record NW_020954553.1, on the reverse strand, counting down.
AGGGGCTCAGAGAATGCCAGGGATGAGAAGGTTTCTGAGGGAGCCTCACTTTGTGGGGACAAGGGTGGGGAAGGGGCTTTATAGGGCAAGGGTGGGGGGAGGGTGGTGACTGGGGTGAGGGAGGATCCACAGCTCCAGATGAGAGTGGGAATCCTTTATCGGGCTAAAACTGGGGTATTGTGGGTGGGGGGGATGAAGGGGGTTGTTGAGAGACATTCAGCCTCCCGCACCACACAGAGAGGGTCCCTCTTGGCATAGGAAATATCCAGTGTAGCTGATGACCAGCGATCGGTGATGGATGGGAGAGAGTTGGGTGTTGTTCAAAGATTGGCCCTTCGACCCCCTCCCCCTCTCCCATTCCTCCAGGAGAGTGGTGGATATGAAAAACAGGCTCTGCTAGGTTCCTCAAAAACCCTTCTTTCCACCCCCACTCCCCACCCCAAGATGGGAAAGACCCAAGGGAGAGAGGAGCTATTGAAAAAACAGAGCAGAAGCAGCACTTGAGTCCAGGCCAAACTTCATGGCCATGTCGCCATCTGTATATATTTATTTATGTTGTAATTAAATCAGAATGTCTCAAAGTGTCCAGTGCGAGTTATTTATATTGGGTTGAATTGGGAATTCTGATTTGGTTTGGTTTCATTCCTATTTGGCAAAGAGTCTGTCCAAGGGACCTCTGGGCCAATGGACATGGGCAGGAAGGGGGGTAGTTCTATCCCTGGGAACCTCTGGCTTGGCAGGATGGCAGCTGAGATACTGCTGCCTCTGCCATCGCATTGTGGGCAAGACCTTCCAGCACTACACTGACTCTCGTCTCTGGATCCTGAAATAGATGTATTCTCCTCAAACCACCAAGGTGTCCTCTTAATAAAATCTTTTGATTGGCCAAGCAGCCCTCCCTGTCCTTCAGGCTAAGGGCTGGGGGGTGGGGGTAGGGGTGGGATGGGTTGTCAGTGGGAAGGCAATTATAAAGTGATAGTGAGGGGCTCTGCCAATGCTAGAGAAATCAGCTGGGGGAAAGATGAAATGCAGTGTGGTACAATGGACAACACGCTGGGTATAGAGGCAGGAAGCCCTGGGTTCAAATCCTGCCTCTGACATCAGTTTTCTGACCATTGGCAAGTCACTTAATCTTTCTGTTTCCTCACCTATAAAATGGGTATGCTAATGAGACCTGTTTTGTGACTCAGATGAGATAATGTGGATGTCAGGTGCCTTGTGAACTTTAAAGCACTTTATGAGTGTAGGTTATCATTAAAGTTGCATGAATTTTAGAATAGAATAAGCATGTATGGGGCAGCTAGGTGGCACAGTGGATAGATCATTGGTCCTAGAGTCAGGAAGACCTGAGTTCAAATCCAACCTCAGACACCAGCCATGTGACCCTGGACAAGTCATTTAACCCTGTTTGCCTCAGTTTCCTCATCTGTCAAATGAGCCAGAGAAGAAAACGGCAAACCACTTCAGTATCTCTGCCAAGAAAACCCCAAATGGAGTCTCAAAGAGACAAGACTGAAATGACTGAACAACAACTATGCAAATACAGACCAAATTCATTGGTCTAGGGAATTCCTAGGGGAGGTGACTCCCTGCCAATGCAGGTTAGCACCTTCTCTGCAATTTAAAGCCATAGAGAGTTGCCCAGAACAGTGGTACAGAGGCTATTAAATCGTACATAGGGATCTCTATGGACTGTGCATGTTGACTAAGGTTTTTTTTTTTGGTAAATTTTAAAATTTTAAACTTAAATACAAAATAAGAGAAGAAAAAAGAAACAAACTTAAATACAAAATAAGAAGAGAAAAAAATTGCCATGTACACAGCAAAACATGAGAGGATTCAAAATATAGAGCAATAAATTTCTGTTTTAAGAAAGCCTATATAATAAATACTATGCATTGTGTTTAGAGCCGTCCATCTTTATTTCCTTGTAGGTTTTATTTTGTTCTCTGCTGCACACTTTTTACTTTATTCTTTTTTTCCCGTTTCTTCCCCCCACCCCAAGAAGGCTACAATTAAGCACGGAGATATATATGTATATATACACCCATTCACATATATACACATAAATACACATATAGACATACATACATACACTTACGTACACATACATGACTAAGTTTCAAATGTAATATTATTTATGTCTTATTGTATATTTATTTTGTTAACTATTTCCTGATTACATTTTAATCTGGTTCAGTTTGCACTTGGGAGGGTTTTGGGGTTGAATGCATCTGTGTTTGACACCTCTGGCCTAGAGCACTGAGAGGTTAAGGGACATGCCTAGGGTCACATGGTCAGTATGTCACACATACTGGGACTTGAATTCAGGTCTTCCTGACCTTCCTGACCTTTAAGGTTGGCTCTGTATCCACTATGCCATGCTGCCTTTCCCATCTACAAATACAACAAATTATTATGTTTCCACTTCATAGCTCCCCCCCAAAAAATATTAAAAAGCATGAGAACGTCAATGCCTTATTGAGAGAGATGGCTGGAAAGAGTATTTTTTTCCTGCACAGAAGCACCTGTTTCCTCCATCCAAGAGGGGAAAGGCTTAGGAAACCAAGGCCTCATCTTGCAAGGCTAAGAATCTAGGGAGGGGCGACCTAGCACAGATGAGTCAAACTGAGGAGCCTCTGGAGGGCAAGCCTATGACAGAAGCCCAGTGAGGGGAAAGTTGACTCATTTGACTCTGGTTGATTTCTCTTAGTCACATGTGGCTGGCCTACAGACTGGGCCACCCAGCTTGGAGAGCAGAGATCTGTCAGCCCTCTGATATCCCCTGCCTGTTGGACTTCAGTCTGTCTAACAGGAGTGGGGAACCTGTGGCCTCAAGGTCATATGTAGCCCTCTAGGTCCTCAAGTGGGGCCCTTTGACTGAATCCAAACTTCACAGGAACAAATCCCCTTAATAAAAGGATTTATTCTGTAAAACTTGGAGTCAGTCAAAAGGTTGCATCTAAGGACCTAGAAGGTCACATGTGACCTAGAGGCTGCAGGTTCCTCACCCCTGGACTCTAACTCTTCACTGAACTTCAGGTTGACCAAGGAAATTGCCAAGGTTCACTCATTCCTTAAGTCTTCTAATCTTTTGGTTGAGATTAGCCTTAAACTTTTCACCAGTTGGAAGAAGCAGAGACTGACCTTGACTTTGACAGCCTCTTCCCTTCTTGACAACCCCAGTAGTGAATTTTGTGCTATTGAATGAGGTCCACCCCTAGGTTGAGATGCCCAGAGAAATGGCTCCAATTGGCAGGGGACTTCGGGAAGGCCCTGGCTCAAGATATTCCACCAATGGGAAAATTAGGCAAGGTTAAGAAGCCAAGCTATGGATGACACGTATTTGCATAAAAGTACAGTGACATTCCTCCATCCACTCAGTTTTGGTGCTCACTTAGGGGAATATTGGATATGTTTTCCTAGAGTGAGTGGGCAGAGCATGGCTGGTGGTTTCTGTGTATTTTCTATGACCTGACTTGCAGTGAATTTAACATGTGCCACAACTCTTTCTTGTTAGAGATGGACTCACAATATAAGTGTCTTGGGGCTCTCATTTCTTTCTCTTTTGCTCCATCTTTATCCATTCTCCCAATCTACCATGCCCTGGAGACTGTTTTTATTCCATGTTGCAAATTGCTAGTGGGCAGCAATCTTGTCTTTTACTTTGTTCTGTGTGTTTTATTCCCTATCAACATGTACATAAAAAAATGGTCCTAAATCCAAATTATTCTGGAAAGTAATTTGGAACTGAATTAGCTTTGTGCCCTTAGCCTGCAGCATTGAGCCCAGTGCCCAGGGCCAACCTCCTGAAGATGTTAAGTACATTTAAAGTAAAGTGCCAAGCAGTTTTCATGCCAAGGAAACATCCAGAAAAAGCAAAGGGGCCCCAAGAAGGACAGGACCAAGTACTACCAGCACTCCTTCCTTCTCTCTTCCTCTCTCCCTCCCCCTTCTCTCTCTCCCTCTTTGTCTTTTTCCCTCATCTCTCTGTCTCTGTCTTTACGTCTCTCTCATCTCTATCTGTCTCTCCTCTCTTCCTCCTCTCTCTCTCTCTCTCTCCCTCCCCCTCTTCACCGCCCCCCCCCAATCCTGGCCTCCAACAGCAGCAAGAGGTTTTGCACTCTTCCTTCCACAGCTGGGTTGAGTTAGAAAACATGAATAACCTTATTGGATAACGACCTAATGGCACATTATCACGGAACCAAACCGCTTAAAATGTCACTTTGCATTTACAAGACTGCTCCCGGTTTGAACTGTGAGTATTGCTGGGGAGAAGAAAATCTTGCTCCTCCCCAGGAAGGCCAAGAAAGGGGTCCAAATTCGAATGAAAGCGGGTTTTTGTCTGTTTCATTTAGAAAATGAGGGAAACCTTAACAGGATGGTGGGGGGAGGAGTCAAGATACTGAAGAGAAGATATTGGTAGATATTGGCACAACTGGGCTCAGATCTTGGCTAATGAGCTTTGAAGGTTTAGTCTAGCAAAGATGGTACCCAGTGATAAGGCCCAGACCAGCTTTGTAGCTAGAGTTCTAGTAGAGTCATGGTGAAAAGACTTAGAGCAACTTGCCCACTTTGACTAGGACTATCCTTGTATGTATGATGAGTCTATGTATGAGTCTGAGCATGAGACTATGTATGATGAGTCCCTACCTCCTACACCAACATTGTAGGAACTGGGAAGGTCCTCGGAGGTCATTTGATATAACCCCATAATGATGCAGGGTTCCTAAGAGGGAAAAAGACCACACATGGAGCCCTGGAAGCTGAAGCTCTTTGTTCTTGCTGGGGGGAGCCCCCATTTGTTACAGGAGGGCTCAGGGGTAATGGTGATACCTCTAGAGCAGGGGTTCTTGACCTGAGGATCACTGACCTAGATTTCAGTGTATCCATGAACTTGCATCAGATAGAAATTACATGATTCTTTTCACTAACTTCTAATTGAAATTTAGCATTACCGTTAATTAGAAATTATTAGTTGTACCTATGACTCGGTCACTAATAGAAACCACATATGTTTGTATCCAGTGCCTGACACATGTTGTTGTTCAGTCATTTTTCAGTCATATCTGATTCTTCATGACCCCACTTGGGGTTTTCTTGGCAGAGATACTGCAGTGGTTTGCCATTTCCTTCTCTAGCTCATTTTACAGATGAGGAAACTGAGGCAAAGAGTTAAGTGACTTGCCCAGGGTGACACAGCTAGTAAGTGGCAGAGGCCGGATTTGAGCTAACAAAGATGAGTCTTCCTGACTTCAGGCCCTGGGGCACTCTATCCACTATGTCACCTCGCTGCCTGCCTGCCACACAGAAAGCACTTAGTAGATGTTTATTGAACTGAATTGAATATCAAATTAGTTGTTGCAAGCTGTTTTGAAATACTGTTTATATTCATTTCTACTTCAAAATTACCAATGTAGATCACACATGCTCAACTTTCTTGCTATGGACTGTATTTCAATATAATTGGTTTCCCTTGTAATCCTATTTATTTTATGTATTTAAAAACATTATTCTGAGAAGGGGTTCATAGGCTTCAACAGACTACCATAGGAATCCATGACAGAAAAGTTAAGAAGTCCCAGTCTAAACCTACTATGAGGGAGTCAGGCTTCTCACAAATTCTTCCTGGCCTGAGGTCTGTCCCCTGGCTCCATCTTTGGCTTGGCTATAAACGAGCAGTGACATGGAACCAGTGAGCCAGCACAGAGTGTCACCAGGATTTGGCCAAGCTGTCTTTGGTATACTCCCTACGTAGCCTGTGTGGACTCAACCCAAGATTCCTGCACAGCACAAACCCAACCTAGTATCACAGAATGTCATGCTAGAAAGCAATTTGGGAGACCGCAGAGTCAAAGCTCCCTTATTTTACAGATGAGAAAACCGAGGCCTATAGACAGAGCAAATGACTTTCCTGAGCTCTTACAGGTAGTGAGTGGCAGAGTCAAACTTTAAACCCAGGTACTCCACATCTAAATCTAATTTCCATTCCACTGTGTCGTAAGAGTTTTCCTTGGTCACAGAATGTCAAAGCTGGAAAGGCCCTCACTAGCCATAGTCCAACCCACGTCTGACAAAGAATCTTTTCGGCATGTATCCAGAGAATCCTCTACACATATCCAACAAGGGGCCACACAGCCCTTGCTCTAAGACCTCTGATGAGGAGGAGCCCACCACTCCACTTCTGCGGAGTGCTTATCAGAAGTTTTTTTTTCTTTTATCAAGTCTGAATTTACCTCTTTGTAACTCCCACCCTTTTAGTTTTGCTCTGGGGCCAAGCAGAACAAAGCTGACTGTTCCACATGACAATTCTTCATGAAGACAGCCATCATTATGCCTCCTCTCCCCCTCCACTTCTCTCCTCCAACCGCAGCCCACCCCCAATCTCCTCGCTGGCCTAAACATCTCTAGTTCCTTTAACAAATCCTCATATAGCGGGAATCTGAGGCCCATCAGCATCCTGGTTGCTCCTCCCTGGGCACTTTCAATTTGATCTTATTTTCAATCTACTCTGTATATATCTTGGATATGCTTAGTTATATACATGTGAGCTTCTTGAGGGCAGGGGCTGCCTTTATCTTTGTATCTCTGCAGTGCCTTATACATAACAAGTTCTTGATAAATGTATTTGGGGCAGGTAGGTCGTGCAGTGATTAGTGAGCTGGGCCTGGAGTCAGGAAGTTGTTGTTAAATAGTTTTTCAATTGTGCCCCACTCTCTGTGACTCCATTTTCTTGGTGCTTTTCTTGGCAAAGATACTGGAGTGGTTTGCCATTTTCTTCTCCAGCTCATTTTACAGATGAGGAAACTGAGGCAAACAAGGTTAAGTGCCTTGCCCAGGGTCACACTGCTAGTAAGTTTCTGAGGCCAGATTTGAACTCAGAAAGATGAGTCTTCCTGCCTCCAGGCCTAGCACTCTATCCACTGTTGCACCTTAGCTGCCCTGTAGAGTCAGAAAGACGTGAGTTCAAATCTAGTCCCAGATACTTACTAGCTATATGACCCCGGGTAAGTTGCTTCACTGTTTGCCTCAGTTTCCTCATCTGTAAAATGAGCTGGAGAAGAAAATGGCAAACCACTCCTGTATCTTTTTCTAAGAAAGCCCCAAATGTGATCACAAAGAGCCGGACACGACTGAACAACAAAAAATAAATGTCTTTTGAATTTAATGTGGTTCCCAGAACTGAACTCAATACTTTAGATATGGCCTGCCCAGGGTGGAGTACAGTGAAGCTAGTATCTCATTCCTGGATAGTATGCATGCATCTCTTAATACCGTCTACTGTCACATTAGTTTTGTGTGTCTCATCACACTATTGACTCATGTTGAGCCTTGGGGTATACTAAAAAGCCCAGATCCTTTTCTGACAACCTTGTCTAGCTATGCTCCCCCCATATGTACTTGTGGAGTTGTTTTTTAACCCAAGTGTGCCACTTTGCATTGATTCCTTTTAAATTTAATCTTATTAGATTTGGCCCAGTGTTCTAGCCTGCTGCATTCAGAATCCTGACCCGCCTCCAGTGCATTAGCTATCCTGCCTGGCTTTGTGCCACCTGTAGATTTGATAAACATGCCATCTATGCCTGCATTCAAGAAAATGAATCAAGAAAACAAAGCACAGGTCTTCTGACACTGGACTGTGGTCCTATCAGTTACCTACCCACCAAAGGTCCTCAGGAAAGGACCATCTTTAGCCAGGAAATCGAAAAAATGAGAACAGGGTCTTGTTAACTCCTTGGGCCTGAGGCTTTGCTAATAAGACATATGGTCGGGATTATTAGCTGGAGTGGAGGCAACAGCTCACTGTGGATATTGGAACAACACAGAAAGACTTTAAAAGGGTCATGACATTTTCTTTTTTTCTTTGATGATTTTTTTTTTCTGGGGAAAATTTTTATTATTTTTCAGCCCCTGACTTGCTTGGTTTGGCTCTAATGAAAAATAGGTGGTGATTTATAAGTGTAGATGGCTGGTTTACTTAGTGGCTTTTCTGCACATCTGGTGGCCTCAAATTAAAATTCATGCATTTAGACAGCTATGACTGGTCATCATGACTTTTAAATCACTGGGAATTCAGGCTTTTAGAAGGCAGCACTATGGTATCGTGGAGAGAGCCCTGGACTGAAAGTTAGGAGGCCTGGATTCTGGTCCCTGTTCTAACACCAATTGAGTGATATTGGTTAAGCCACTTCCTTTCCCCTGGCCCTGTTTCCTCCTCTGAAAATAGAGGGGCTGGTAGATGAGCTTGGTAATGACTTCTAGCTCAACATTCAAGATACTAGAATGAAGTCTTCCATAAGGCTATATAAATAGGTGATATATCAGAATAGAATCCCTCTCCCCCTTTTTTTAAAGAGAAAAGTACTAGGGGGGAGGGGAGAAGGGGAGCAGAAAAATGTAACCCCTTAAAAACCTTAGTAGGCCCTTGAAGCTCCGGCACCAACGGCAATGTTACTATTAAATAAGGCAGCAAAAGATTAGGCAGCAGGTCTTAAAAGACTTCTGGGAATGATCCTAATTCTCCTTTGTGGATTTTGCTTTTGTTACAAAAGAACTTAGTTATGAGTTTGTAGAGGACCAGCAGGCAAGTTCAAGAAGGGGAGGGGACTTGATACTCTGCTCTTCCAAGGGTCCACGAGCTGTACCAGTGGCCAGATTTACTGGCACCTGTGAACCAGGAGGGGTTTTCAGTGCCCTTCAGAGAGCAGCTTTGTGTTGGCAGTTCAGACATCCCGGTTTCCTTCTTTCTTCCCAGAAGGTGCCAAGATGTTGGTTCCTGGTAAACCTCCAGTATCTCTTCATCAGCTGGCCCTGGTGTTCTCTCTTTACCCTGAGGCTAAACAGATGCTCCCCACTCCAACCTACCTCCAACCCAGAGGTCTGGGAAGGGATAAATTGTTTTCTGTTTATTAATCACCTGTAAGCAGATGTGAGCCAATAGGAAGCCCATCAGGAGTAGAATCTTTGGTAAGGAGTCAAGGAGTATTAAAGGGACAGTATAGTCCCCACACCTTCTGACTTCGATTGAGTCAACTGCTGTATCTACTTTCCATCTCCAAGGAGGCAGCATGGTGTAGTAGTGGGGAAAGTGGGGAGAACAAAACACCACTACCAGACTTGGAAGTCAGACCTGGATTCTAGTCCTGTGACTGTAACCTTGGACAAGTCACTTAATTTCTTGAATCTCAGTTTCCCCTCTATAAAATGAGAAGTTGGACAGATGACTCCTCAGCTCTAATACTGTGAGACTCTTAGAACAATTGGGAATAGTCTTGACATCACAGGATTGAGAGCTGGATAGGACCTAGAAGTGATCCAGAAACTCAGTTCTACCACTTACTACCTAAATGACCTTGGACAAGTCACTGTCTCTGGACCCAAAATGGGGGATGTTGTGGTGGACTTAGATGACTTCTAAGATCTCTTCTGCCTCAAAACCTATGATCCTCTAAACCTTGGAATATCATCTAGTTTCTTTCCTTCCAACTATTTTAAAATGATGTGACACACTCAAAGAACTCAGGTGACTTTTCACACAGGTAGTAAGCATCGTAGCAGAATTGCAACAGAAACTTGAACCTAAATCTTGACTCTTAAGTCTAGGTCTCCTTCCATTAAACCAAGCTTTCTCTCCTTTAACAGGGACTTATAAAGTACTAACAGTCTGGTTGAAATCCCAACTTCTGGACCAAAGAGCTACATTCCTTTAAAAAAAATATTATGCAAAACCAATTGGGAACAAAATGTCGGAGAAACTCAGCCTGCCAAACCAAACAGTTATTTGTCTAAGCAAACACCTTTATTTAGGTTGTAAGTGTATTCAAAATGGATACTTTGTTTCCACCCTTCTAGAAGAACAAAGATTCACTTTGGGATCCTACTGATCTCCCGCAGGATTCTTGGAGAAGCTTTTAAGGCCACAGGGGACTGCTGTTCCTTCCAGCAAGCCCTGCTCTACTACCCCTCTCCCCTACACTTCCCAGGCTTAATCTTTGGCCTGGAAAATCTCTGGAGTGGGTATCTCTCCTGAGATGGCAAAAGAATAGATAGTTCAAGTGTCTCCCAAAAACACTTTTTGTAGACAAACCTGGGTCTCGCCTGGGACCCTCTACCAGACTTAGGAAAAATGGCAGGTGTAGTTAAGTGATTCAGGTCACTGTGTTAATCCTACCTAGGAGCCTGCAGAGTGAGGGAACCAACATCATAATGGTGGTGCTGGTGGTAGTGGTAGTAGTAGCAGCAGCAGCTACTAGCATTTCTACAGTACTTTCAGGTTTGCAAAACACTTAATATTTCATTTTATCCTCACAACCACCCTAGAAGAGACGTGCTATTATTATACCCATTATACAGATGAGAAACTGAGGCAGAGTTAAGTGACTTGCCCAGGGTCACACAGCTAGTACGTGTCTGAGGCTGGATTTGAACTCAGGAAGATAAACCTTCCTGACTCCAGGCCTGGCACAATGTGCACTATGGCGCCACCCAGCTGTCTTCCTGAGTCCACCGAGCTGCATTTTATTCCAAATGGCAGCACTCTCTCCCATTATACCACGCTGACTTTATGATTATCACTAGACATCATGGGGTCAAGTGACAGGATGTACATTTGGGGGCCATGGTCCTGCAGAGGCATTCTGGGGCCCCTTCAGGACTTTTTCTTTGGTCAAACAGGAAGTGTCTCATTAAAAATGATTCCATGCTAGGAGAAGCAGGATGAAGAGACACAGTGGGGCTAAATTTGTGGCAGCCTGGGTTTTGCTTAGTGAGGTCCTTGCTTAATAAGAAGGCATGTTAGGAAAACACAGAAAGACTTGCACGAAATAATCTAAGAGTGAAACAAGCAGAACCAAGAGAATGCTGGGTACACTAATAGCAATACTGTTCGAAGAGTAAATGTGAATGACTAAGCTATTCTGACTTATTCTGAATATTCAAATCAACTACAAAGGACTACTTCCAGGGAAAAGACCTGATACAGGGAACTATGTATTGTATAGTTTCACATTTATATCCACATCATATGTTGGCCTTCTCTCATGCCGGGTTGGGAGGAAGGTAGGAATGGAGGGATGGAAACAGCTTGGAACTCAAATGTAACCCCCCCCCCCAAAAAAAGGCATGTAAGCGACTTAAATGAACTCAAGCAAAACGAAGTAAATAGAACTGGAAAAACGATATACATAATGACTACAATAGCGGTCACAGGAAGAACAACAAAACAACACAGAATTCTGTGAAATCCTAATGACCAAGCTTGGGCCCAAAGCGATCTGAAAAGACACCTACTTCCCCATCCCTCCTGTGCAAAGTTTAGGGACCAGAAGAGTGGAACTCTACATATTTCTGACTCCCCCCCTCCCCTTTTTTATTAAAAGTGGTTAGCTAGGTGGTGCAGTAGATAGAGCACTGGCCTTGGAGTCAGAAGGACCCAAGTTCAAATTCCGCCTCAGACACATGATATTAGCTGTGTGACCCTATGCAAGTCACTTACCCCTGATTGCCTGACCACACACACACACACACACACACACACACACACACACACACACAGTAACTGGAGGGAGGAATGTGATATCAAAACAAAAAATATCAATAAAAATTTCTTTAAAAAAAAAAAAAAGCACAACACAGGAGTACACTGAGCAGAAGAGATGGTAGTGGGAAACCCAACTGAATTACCCTCAAGGAAAAGGGACCATTCACTAAGTTGGATGGCAGAACGTGTCTTCCCTGAGGGAAGAGTCCAATCAAACTGAAAGAAGCAAGAGCCTAACTTGTCAACAGCCAGTTTTATTGGCATCTAGTTCTCTGGGAATTTCAGAAGCGTAGAAAACAATAGTAAAGGAGCCAGTCACAAAAAGGTGAGCTGGCCAGTGGGGTCAGTTGAGGGGGATGGTGGTGGGTTAGGAGCCCCCCTTGGAAGGCAGGATGGTGTCCAGATCGTGGATGCCATCTTTGTCGATGATGCGGACGCTGAAGGACGGCAGGTTCAGGATAAAGCGCTTCTGGAGCTGCAGGGGAGACAAAGAAGATGACGACAAGCTCCATGCTGAGGCCAGAGGCCAGGAAGGCTGAGCAGCGTGCGTGCCATCTAACAGGAGCCAGGGCATGTGGTTGGATGCCTGACCCAAAAGAAGCAAGAAAGCCCCACTCCTTCTGCCCTCCAACAGACTGTCCCAGCCAGCTCCCAAGAGTTCCCTGGCCTGAGAGGCTCAGTTGGGAACACAAAGAGTGGGGTCTGGTCTCAAAGGGGTATGAGAACTTAGATTTGTTAAACCACTCAGCCTGTAGTACACAAATCTTTCTTACACTGTAGAAAATCTGTCTTGAACTAATACCTAATAAAAGAAAAAGCAGGCCAGCGGCCAAGGCACTGCTCTTTCCAGGTCTCATTAGCCAATCTCCTAAAGCAAAGTGAGAGCAAGTTTCTCCTTCCCACCTCAAACCCTCTCTCCCAACTCCCTTCTCCAATTCAGGTCAATGTGTCAGGAGGAATCATCTCTGCTTTCTAACAAGCATTTCTGTGTAAGAGGAAATTGCAAGGGGATTGTGGTCTGTACATTTCAAAGCAGATTTTGCTGCTATCCCAGCTGGGGATAACTGAGGAAAGGAGCTGGAGGAAATCATTGCTCCTCTGTGTCCTTCCTAGCCTCCTCCTTTCCAATAACCCTCCTCATATGAGGAAGGAAGCTTCCTAGGCTTCCTTTAGGATGCTGCCATCTGCCCTGCTCAAACCTTCACACCTTGAAACCCCCAACTCCAGCAGAGCAATACAAGCAGTCCAAGACAAGACAAACTCCCAGAAGCCTCCTCTATGGCTGAGCACCATGCACTAATCTACACTTCACCAAAAGCTTGAGGTCAAGTGCCAGCCTCACACTGGGCACTGCAGAGCTTAGATTGACAGTCTTTGTGAGCATTAGCAAACAAAGAGGCTCAGGAGCACATGGGAAGATTCTAAGTGTTCCCTTAAAGCTACCTCTGTGGCCCCCTCAGCTGCCCCAGCCTCTCAGCTGACTTGATCAGGAAAGTATGAAAGAGAGTTTGTTCTCCGATGCTGCTCCGGTAGGGAGATTGACAAATAAAGGGGGGGGGGGGAGCAGAGGGAGCTGCTGCAATGGAGTGAACGCAACAGGCTTCTGGGAGACGATAAACTAACATTCACTGCACACACACCCTCCCACCCAGCTCTCCTACTAGTTAGACCATGGTGTGCTCTGTCCCTCACTCTAAGTACGGGCAAAGAAAATTATGAAAGTTACCATACTGAGAAGCCTAAAGTGATTGTTTTCTCCAGAAAGAGAGACTGCCAGTCTTCCATTTTTAGACTGTCATGTGCAACCCTGGGATGAAAGGTCAATAAAAAGAAACCTTTCCCTTACCAGCTCAATGACCAAATGTTCCGAACATCCATCTCCACTTTGGCCCTTTCCTTTGCTCCAAACCTCCAACTTCCTTTCTGCTGCCCCTTGAATGTAGACTTGTCTATACTCCCTACTGAAGGAGTTTATTTTGTCTACACTCCACACTGAAGGAAAATTATTTAAGAAATCACACACACCTAATGGCTACCATTGATAGAGCACTTTAAGGTCTGCAAAGTGCTTGATATAGTTTACCTCATTCGATTGATGTATGTTTTTTAAAGAGGTCAAATCTGAGGGTCACAGTAGATACAAAGCTTAAAAAAATGCCATACGTGGCTGGCTGCACCAATAGGATATTAAGTTTAGAAGAACAAGCAGTGAGGAAAAGCAATTAAGATGAAGAGTTTACTTTGGGGAGGATGTGAACCATGCTAGCAAAGATAACAAGGTTGCTACCCCCCAAATCCTCCCCTCAGTAGCCACTCCACATCTGGCTAGTGGGTATTTATTACGCCTTCTGGCAAGGACAGGAAAAAAATGCGACTGAGGAACAGGAAAAATATTGGCAAACACAAGCAGACAAACATTCCTTTCTCAAGATCACATGGGAGCCACTCACCTCTTCCAGACATTTCTTCAGGAGCTCTACTGCCTCCTCACGTGTGATACCTGAAAGAGAAAACAGAGACACACTGCTACACACACGCACACACAGGTTGCTTTAATTATAGCCTAACTCTCCTACCCCAAACATTTTATTAAATTTAAACAGCTTTTTCAGCTCAGTGCACACACGACCAAAAGAAAAGAGTTGAAGAAAAACTCTCCTTCCAACCTAGAGCAAACACATTCCATATGTACTCCAGGGTGCCCTGGACCCAAGTGTTCCTACTGCCACAAGCCATTGCAAATCAATTTGTTACAGGGAATGGGAAGCATGACGGAATTTTGCCTCCCATGGCCAGGGATCTGCCTTTGGAGAAGTCCAGCCGTCTCTCTCCCCTTGACTTTATTACAGATTTAAATCAGCTCCATCTGCCTATGGCCGGCTGCAAGTCAAGGGGAAAAGCGGGGTCTGGGTTTCAGTGCTACTTTCCCTGCTTGGTATTAACTACAACAATAGGGAAGGCACGCGTGGGCTATCTCTGTGATTCTCACACATTAGGGCAAAAAGGAGCTCTTGATGGGGATGGTAAACTGGGATGACATGTTGTGCAACTAGGGTTTGGGGGGCTTGGATTATTTCCTCCTGGTTCTTGGTGGGCAGGCTGGAAGAATCACTGATGAGTCACAACAGAATTACCAAAAGGCAAGGGCTAGTAATGTCTTAGCCAGAGATTTTAATACTGATTTGGTTGAGCTTATAGGAAATGGAAACTGCACCAAATGGAAACACTTCATTTTTACTGTGCTTGATGGAGAGGGAAAGAGGAAAATTTAGAGGAAAAGTTATCTGTCCCCGTGGCCAAGCTAGGGCTCATAAAAAGCTAAGGCTATCAGAACCACCTCTTCCTTGTAATGGTTAATACAGGTGCTAGGACGCATAGCCTTGGGCTGGAAGGAAGAAGGAGCTATAAGGCCAGACCCATACACAACTCAGGATCCCTACACCCATGATTTTTGTTGCGAGTTGATTAGTGGATCTGGACAAAAACAGCACCTTACTGATATTACTATCTCCACCACCTCTAGCACAAGGTTTTGTACATAGTTTAATAATGTTTGTCAAACTGAACTGGAAAACCAGTCCTGCTCTCCAAGGGGAGACTGCTGATCAATACTGATCTAGAAGACAGGGTAGATACAGAAATAATGGGTCAAAAATGGGTTAAAAAACCAGAGCCACAGTTGTCCTCACTGGGACTTTCATGGCTCTCTGTCTCACCTCCTCTGCCTCACCTACTCTCCCCAGGTCACTGAATTCTTAAGGCAATTGACTGACCACCTGTTCAATTCCATGGGAGCTGTAGATCGGGTGCCAATGATACACAGAGGGACAAAATGAGAAACAAATTCCAACTGCTGAAGACCAGTAATGCCAAGGCTTGTTAAACACAAATTTGCCAAAACGAGATTTGATTTAGTAAAAACCTCTGCCTATCAGCAACATTTCACAGGGAAAAAAAAGACTTTTGCTGGCAAGATAAAGAGGTTCCTTCAGATTTCTGAAGAACACCAAGACCCACGTGACATGATTAACTGCATTTATCTGGAAGGAAAACACATCATTAAGACTGATGCTTCACAGACACCCTGGGCTGGTCACCTTGTTTTGCCTGTCTCTGAGTAAGAGTGACTAAGTCATCATACAGACTCTGTCCGAGGACCTTCTGTGATGGAGAACCCATTACCCCCAAGCCGCTCATTCACTTCCAGACAGCTCTGATAAAGAAGTTTTTTACCTTGAGGCTAATTCTGCTTTTTGTAACTTAGTGGGACAAGATGAATCCTTGGTCCCCAAGCTAGTCCTTCCCATACCAGCTGGCTTCCATCTGTGCCAGTCAAACACCATCAGTTCAGCCCTGGTGACCCCTCTTTGTGCGCCAGTGGACACTGCTGAGGACCAGCCAGATGCGGCTCTGCAGTTTCCTCCAGCGAACACTGTTACTTACTTGGTTTGTAATAACGATCTAGGATGCTGAGGGTCAAGAAAGCACCATAACCATGGGCTGCAAATGGAGCTTTGGCCAAGGCTGCCAGGTAGTCCATATAGTACAGTGCAGGTCCTTCGTGCTCATCATAGCCAGCCAACAGGAGGTTGACATGGTATGGGGTCTGTGGAAGAAAACACGGCACAGCTTTGGTTTAAAGCACCAATACTAAATTGCTTTTCGAAGTCAATGGTGTTTCCCCAAACCCTCCCACTGACAAGAAGATGTTCCTTAGCAGCTGAACAAACCATCCTTCAAAGACTATTTCAACAGAGAACCCAGGATGAGGAAGTTGGGGGTAGGGAGAGGCAGTGCTGCTTTCTTCTAATACAAGTGTATTTTTGGCATACTGCTGTTGCCTCAAGGCCCATCTCCAGAGAAGGCTACAGAACAAGAGTACACGGTCAGCTTCCAAGATGAAGCTTGGACTCTACTAGGAGCCCCGCATGTCCAGCACTAAGGTGGGTGGCAATCACAAATGTGGGAGTGTACTGGCCCAAACCATGTCTTTCATTATTAATGTTTAAGACCCTGACAGTTGGACCAAAATATTACATAGTGGCCTGGCTATTCATATTAATGTGAAAGAAATTATGTTCACCAGAGGCATTAACAATCAATGCTCACCTTGTTCTATGGGGGAAAAGGGAAGAAAAGAGGGATGGAGGAAGTTCTTAAGTGTAAACAAATATCAGAAAAACAGAAAAGCTACATCCTTAAATTAAATGCTATAATTTTTCTTTAAGAAACCAAGGTTTTAAAAATAACTTCTAACGCTGCTTGGATTTCATCTGTATTCTTTCCCATTCTTGATACCCTGTAGCCTCAAATGCAACTCTGTCGGGAAAAATTTGGAGAAACTTACCTCATTCTTCACATCCAAAAAAGACCACCCATTTGTATTGCAAGAGCCTGGACATTTACCACATTAAGTTCACAGAATGGGTAATACCTTAAAGCCCTTGCCAGTGATCTTCCATTTTACAAGGTTTCATTTTTTTCTACATAATATATATTCATCTTACATTTGCTGCAGTGGGGAACCGTGTATGTATATGGTTATGTGAGTATTCGAGAACATATGTGATTATATGCACATTACTCTCAAAGACCTTAACACACTATCATAGAGCACAGAATGACACGAGTTCATGGAATTGGATTATATGCCTATAAAAAGTGGCATTTTATATTTGAGTACTAAATTATTAATATAGATATTTGGCAGCCAGAGAAAACCCACATAAGAGCAAATGAAAATATTATGCATTCGTTAGAAAACTAAAGTAGATAAGGTGGCCAGCCTAAATAAGAGGATTCACTAAAATAGACTAAAGAGCAACCCTAAACCACAGGGTTTGATCAAACTGACAGAGCACTGAAGAAAGACAAACTGACAAGTTATTGAAACTTCCACTGCTGGCCTATCACATTTTTATACAGTATATTAAGAGACAGCAAGAGTCCAGAGACTCTTAGGTTTTCAATCTGGTTCAATGATCAACTTGCTAGCAAATCTGAGTTAGGGTGGAAATTCCTTTAATTTCTATGTACCGATTTCCTCATCTGTAAAATGGAATTAATGACCTTTTCTTTTTTTGACCTCTTTGTAAGTAAACATGCTTTCCAAATTCAAAGAATATTCAAGACTATGACTGGTAGCTTAGCGCTCCCACAAGAACAAAATGCTTAATTAATCTAGATGGACAGAAAGAGAGAACTGAATAACCTTTGTGTTTGTTTTGCACCTAACACCGTCCCACAAAATAGGTACACACAAGATAGTTTGCTGCTCTGACAGTTAAAATTAGAATAGTGCTTTTACTATTTACTTGTCTCCAATATGGCTTCTTTTGTTGACCAATATCAGGTAAAACTGTTTGGTCCCCTTATTTGTCCCAGAACACAAAAAATGTGCATCTTAGGACTTTAAATGGTTATTTGTATTCTGCTGACTGGCCCAATCTCAATGGCTGGAACACTACAGGGCAGCAGTCTACGTTATAGCACCAGAGCTGCAAAAATGTGCTTAAGATCAAACTTGGAAAACACAAAGTGCTCAGACTGCTGAAGCTAGGCATTTGATGAGGATCTTGCCTGCTCTACCCTATCCTATTAGATCAAAGTGTATTTACAACAAATACAGGAGATTAAAAAAGGCCACTATCAGAAGATCTTGGATGGAACCCTATGTCAAAAGAATTCCAGATGTAAGTTGTTACACAGATGCATCGCTTAATTGGTCTATATAATATAATTTATTTATGCTTAAGCATCTGACATGTACTCACTAAAGTTGGTATTCAGAAGCTACCACACGTGGTACAGAAGATAACTCACAAATTATTGTGTGACTCTGAATTACCAACTTTTGTATGTGTGAGATGCTTAAGCATAAATAAATGGTGTTATCTAGACTAATTAAATCGATACATCTGTGAAACAACTTGCAGTCTCTGACATTCTTCTGACAGTGCTTCATGGAAGAGCTCTAGCTCACACTGTCTTTTTAAAATTTCAAATAAAGTCTTGTGTGCCATCACATTCTCACTCCTCTAGAAAGGCGGCATTTTAAGTACTGAAGAGAGGGTTATGCTTCCCTGCCTATACGCCTTCATGCTCTTGAGTCAGTGTCTCTCTAAAACAAGATCATTCCCAATCCATTTTCTACAAACAAACCCCACATTTGACTCTTGTTTGTCTGTTTTGGAAAATATTCCATATATGTAAGCAGGTACAAGTGATCCCATCAGTATTAATGATGTTGGGTTAGCATCAAACTTGAATGTGTCACACATTTCAGCAATAAGCAGTTAATGTTTAATAGTGCAAGAAGTTAACATGCATTTTATTACTGAAGATAGGGAAAGAGTGACTGATTGAACCAATTAAATCACATCAACAATTGAGAAATTGTCCAATTTTGACTTAATTCATGAGTATTATGAGAGGTAGTGTAACATAAATAATGGAAAAGTAACCTCAGAGTCAGGAAGATCTGGGTTCAAATCAAGACCTGTATTAGCTGTGTGACCACGAGTAAGTCCCTTAACTGCTCAGTGATCCATGTAGCAAGCTCAGTGACCCATGTGGCATGCTCAAATGAGAAAGGGCAGATCAGCGTTAGGTGCAGAGAGGGGATCTCGACCCTGAGATCCCAGGACATTTGAATATCACAAGCCCAGACCCTCACCAATAATATTACATTTATTGTTCCTTTCCTTAGCCTCAGGAGAGAACTTCTTATATCAGCTCTTAGATGATTATTACACTGAGCAGATACTTCTTGTTTTGGCTAGGTCCAGGCATTCAAAACCCACAGAACAGGCCCAAAAGGTATTTAAATCTCTCAGGGCTAATTCCTCTCAGGTCTTAATGTAAGCATGTTCACTATCAGAAACATTTCTACAGAAAACTCATGGAAATAAGGCTCCTAGCAAAGCAATCACTCCTGTTCCTGATACTAATATGGATTAGGTACCCATAAACATAGGGGCATCAGCTCAGGCTGTATGCAGTGGAAGATTCCCTGGAAGGCAGATACATGATGTGTAACATCCTAAATATTCACTTCCATTTCTATTTTGTCAATAAATATTTGCATATGCCCACACATTTAGCACTGCTCTCCCCTCCCCCCAATAAGGAATTTAGAAAGTCCACTCTTGTTCTAAGTGTCTACACACACCCCTTTAATGCCAACAGCTGTTTTTTATTTTGTGCTACCATTTTTAACTTTATTTCATTATGTGAGAACTTTCCCAATTAATTTATAAAAGTGGACAGTTATCAATCATCACTGGATGCTCAATCCTACTTCACAAAGGAAGGAGACAAGGGGGCAGCTAGGTGGTGCAGTGGATATAGCACCGGCCCTGAAGTCAGGAGAACCTGAGTTCAAATCCGGCCTCAGACCAAACACTTGACACTAGCTGTGTGACCCTGGGCAAGTCACTTAACCCCAATTGCCTAAAAAAACAAAACAAAGGAAGGAGACAAGCATTTATTAAGTACCTACTATGTGTCAGACTCTGTGCTAAGCACTTTGCAAATGTCCATTTACACCTCACAACAACTCTGAGAGGTAGGTGCTATTATTATTCCTATTTTACAGATGAGGAAACCAAGGCAGACAGTGGCTAAGTCACTTGCCAGGGTCCCACAGCTAGTAAGTATCTGAGGCTGGATTTGAGCTCACGTCTTCCTGACTCCAGAACCAACACTCTGTGCCCTCTGGCACCCCCTAGCTGTGTGGTCTGCACAACTTTGTATTGGATTATGCAGTGCCATATTCTCTAATGGTTCCTCCTGCTCTTGCCTCCCCAGTTAAACAAGGTCTTCTGGATTGAGACACTATCCTTGACTTCTTTTGAATTATTCTCAGCATCTGGTCCAGAGCTTGCCACAGGGGAGTGGAATTACCACAAGCATTTCATGTGAACATTTCAGTTCATGCCATCACTGTCAATGACATCAAGTTATGGGCTTGCTGTGTAAATGTTAACATAGTCTGTTTTAAAGTCAAGTACCTTTCAGCACCCACATGAAGAAAGAGGGATTGTTCTGGTGATGCAACTAAGTTGATTTCTGAATCTGAAATAATAGTGGGGTCAGAGATTTGGGTTTGAATCCTGGCTCTGCCACTTACTTATCACTCACTTTCTCAAAGTCTCAGGTTCCTCAGACATAAAATAGGGATAAAAGTACTACTTACATCTCAAGATAGTTAAGATCAAATGAGATAAGAGATTAGGCACTCAAGACTGATATGCAAATATAAGGTATTATTATTAAAAATCTCCTAAAACATCCCCCATAATTTGTAAGGGAAAAAATGCTAGGAAAGTATACTAGTAAATTAAAAATTGCCTTCTTTCTTACCTTAACAATGCAATGTTTATTTAAAATGCACCACTTTTCTGAGGTAATAGTATTAGGTTTAGGATCTTTCTTTTGTATCGTATATCTGAATGAACAACTGGACATCACAGGGGAACTACTAAAATTGTAAAAGTTCTCTGAAGGTTGAAAAATAAAGGCAGGGGAATAGCCATTAAATATGTGAACCCTTGAAAAATAGTCTGGAAAGAACTGGAGATGGAAGACCATAGTTCTGGTCCCCATCCTGCCACTCATTTGACATGGGTCCACAGGCATGTTCTTCCTTCTTTTTGGGACTCAGTTCTCTCCACTGCAAAATGATCTGCGCCTCTCTAAGATCCCTTCCAACTAGACCACTATATGTATGATTCTTCACCTACTTATTGCTCCTCGGGCATTCTGGAAAAAAAATTTTTTTTTCCTGCTTCCTAGCCCTCTCCTATGCTCAGGTTAAGGTTTTTACATCTAAAGGGAAGGTAAGCAAATTCTGTTAAAGACAGTATTTGCTGCCCCTCAACTCTGGATACATACCTAACTTCTTGTATTTCTTTCCTCTGATTTAAAAGAAACACACTGTAGCGATTAGAAGAGCGTGAAATTCCATAAATTTTACAGCTAAAGAGAACAGTTGTGATAAATACACTGAAACAACAAAATCAGCGACAGGAGTCTGGGCGGTGACAAGCAGCGGTGTGACATCTGGCGGAAGCCAAAGTCACAGCAAGGGGGAGCGAGGTGGGCGTGAGGAAGCATCCTGCTGAGCGTGGACACGGAAAAGGAGAGGAATTGACAGGCTTCCTTTGGACTCAGGCCAGCCTTTGCCACCTCTAATTGAATAGGACACCACTCTCAACTGAGGTGCCTCAGAAATTCTGCTATTTCTTTACTACAAAATAACGGGCAGTACCCTGGTATGCTAAGCAGTACATGAGCTATGTGCTTCCATTCCCAGGGCATTAGCAGTTTGGTGGGGGGTGGGGAGGGGGAGGAATAAAGAGCTGGTGGGACAAAGGAATCTGTATAATGATGACATAGATACTATGAGCAAACCTTGATAAACTACAAAGTGTGCTTCAAACTTAGATACACTCTGCCCCTCCTTCTAGGCCAATCAATTCACAAAGCTATCAAATATCATTTCTGAGACTGGACTTTTAGCAATAGATCTATGGGTATATTTCACATCTGAATGATTTACACAACTTGTTCACATGGGTATGATACACAGTGGCCTCAGTAAATCAGTCTTGCTTATAATTTCCCATCCAAATGCTCATTTCATACCTCAAGTTCATGTAGGCCTGGGGAGACCCGACCTATCAACTCTACTTCTCACCCCAACATGAGCAGAGTAGCAGCTTCTGATATACTCCTGCATCTTGAAAGGTTAACTCCTTTTCCTAAATGAAATATAAATGATAACAAAGGCAGAAACTAGCTTTTGAGGTTAAGTCCATTCAGGTGTTCTGCCTATTAAACACAACAAAGGGAAAAGATGAAACATTCTTAATTCATATCAAAGTAGACTCAGAAAATTAAAATCCCAACAGAACCTATGCTGGTCAGTCCAAATCTGCAGTTCTGTATCCAATTCCAGTAACCATGTTTTAAAAAGGATATCAACTAGACTATATCTAGGTGGGTGAACAGATTGATAAAGGGTATGGAAACCACACAATAATAAGATTAGTTGAATGGTGAGGTTTAGCTAATGTAAGCCTTCAACTTCACTTCCTGGATAGAAATTCTTACCTCTTCTCCCCCTTCATACAAATACTTATGCACCCAGTTCATATATTTCATATGTACTTATATCTATTTTATATTATAGTTATTTCTGTATATGTCTTATCTCCTCCACTAAACTGTAAGCTCCTCAATGGCAGGGATTATGTTGCATTCATCTTCCTATTTCCCCTACTGTCTAGAACATGGCACTTTAACAGACACAACATTTGCTGAATGAATGGCTTGATAGATAACTTCAAATACCTTAAGAGTTGGAGAAACGATGGTGTGGTAGAAAAAGCATTTATGAAAAGTTTGGAAGTGCTGAATATGACTTTAGATATGACATAACCTTCTACAGCATTTTTTTTTATCTTTAAAATGAAGGGTTAGATTAGATGGTCTCTATAAAGTCCTTTCTAATACTCCATACGGGGGATTCATACTTGTTATGTGTATCAAAGGGAGAGGGTCTAAAGGCCAGAAATTATAGAGAAATAGATTTTGGCACAATATGAGAGTTTCTTAACACTAAGAGCTATTAAAAAAAAAATTCCTGGAGTTTTGTAAAGAGCTTCTCTGCAAGTTAGATGACCATAACGTCCTAATATTTCATCTCTTCTGTCTCTCTCCTCTTAAATCCATTCATTGTCTTCAGTAGGACTTTTAGTCTGTCTCTGTCTGTCTCTGAGCATACTCCCACACTGTCACCTTTGTTTTAACTTCTGCTTCCTCTCTGCTAATCTTGACCCTTTAGTTTAATGATATACACCATCCTCTTGAATAACTTGCTCCACTATCCTAGTATCATTCATGCCCTGCCAACTGTAGAGTCCTCTCAACATCTACCTCTGAAAGGTGGTGGAGGAAGTCATGCAACAATACTGAGTCCACTACAAAATTGGGGCCACTCTACACCAAGGCAATGCTTTTACTCCTCTCTAATTGATCTCTTCATGCCTCTTACAATACTCCTGCCCTACACCCTCTCAACAGAGAAACTTTATTCACACTTTCCTGAGAAAATAGAGTCCATTCATCATTAGTTGCCTCTTATCCCCTACTCCATATCTTAAAAACCTCTGACCCCCCCCATCCTTCTTTACTCATGTCTGAAAAGGTGACCATCTTTCTTCTCACCAAGGCCAATACTTCTTATACCCTTGATTTTTCCCCTTCTAATTTTCAATCTCCTCCTATCTACTGGCTCCCTTTCCAATGTCTACAGAAACACCAAACTCAACCAATTCTCAAACAACTTTCACTTGATGCGATCATGGTCTTTTCTCAATCAATCAAAAAAAAATTTATTAAGCACTGATTATGTGCCAACCATTGTGCTAAGTGCTACAAAATACAAAAGTGAAATAAGCCTTCCCTTCAAAAAGCTTATAGTCTAACGAGAGGCAACGTGTACATATATGTGTAGACATAATACATACATAGTTTTAGAGGGCATATACTAACTAGCAGCTGGAGGGACTATGAAAGGCTTCTTGTAGAAGATAACACTTGACTTGTGTCCTAAAGGAAACCAGGGATTCTGAGAGGTGAGGTGAGGTGGGAGTGCATTTCAGGTATAGGGGACAGAAAGTGCAAAGGCTGCAGACAGATGGGAGTATTGTGGGTCTCCAACAGCAAGGAGGCCTGTATGATTGCAGAGCGCACAGAGGACAGTAATGGGAAAAGAAGGCTGGAAAGGTACAAAGGAGCCTCATTGTGAAGAGCTTTAAAGGCCAAAGACACAAGCTTATATTTGATTCTAGAGGCCATAGGGACCCATTGGAGCTTCCTGACTAGCTCAATAAACTCACTCACTGATATGATTCATATTGTATTTTAAAATTTTTTCTAAAAATTATATTAAAAAAATATGGAATGCTTCATGAATTTGAGTGTCAACTTTGTGCAGGTGCCATTCTAATCTTCTCTGTATCATTCCAATTTTAGTATTATGTGCTGCGAAGCAAGCACTTAGAACTGTATTTTAGGAGAATCACTGTGGCTGCCTTGTGGAGGGTGGCTTAGAGATAGGAGACTAACTTGGAGGCTACTACAATAGTCAAGATTAGAGTTGATGAAGGACTGAACTAAGATGATGATGATCTGAGCATTAATAATGTAGGCAAGAGACGCAGACAGAGGATATCATTTGGCAATGACTAGACATGTGGGCTGAGTACCTTGAGTCCATCACCTGTCAGGAAATAACAAATTTCATCATAGGTCCTCTGAAGACATGGTTGATCTTTCAAAGTTGTTTTTCTTTATAATGTTCCTGTCTTTTGTATAAATAGTTAATCTGGTCCTGCTTGTTTCACTCTATCAGTTCAAACAGGTCTTCCCAGGTTTCTGAAACCATCTAATCCATCATTTCTTACAGTGCAATAATACTCCATTACATTCATATACCACAATTTGTTTAGCCTGTCCCCAACTGACAGCTTCAATTGTAGTTGTTTCTTCTCCTCTTTTAATTCCCCTAAAAGCCCAGAAGTTGGTTTGTCTTGCATTATTACTTTTCTGGTATTATCCTCTCTTAACCAACTCCACTCCCTGCACCTACTTGTTTGCTTGTTGAGTTTTATTTCTACAATAAACTGTTGCGTGTATTCAACCCTCCTTTGTCTACTTGAGAGAAAAGTGAGATTTATTTAATGTCTACTGTCCCTGTTTTTTCATGTTTTTATATTTTTTCTCATGCAACTCAATTATGAGAAATAGCACATTCCACCCCTTTCTTTCGGCTTTTACCCTACCTTTTCTCTCCCCTCTTAAAACCCTCAAAATAGAACCAGTCCACTCCCAAATCTTTTCTGTTTCTTATTTAACTCTCTTAATAACCTTTGAAGATATTAAGATTCTTGAAGAGATCTTACTTCTTCTCCTTCATTAGAATGTTAGTAGTACATCATCATACAGCTCCTTTTAAATGCTCAAATAAATTCATCTTTCTAGAGTTCTCTGGATTCTTATGTTTGTACTTAAGGTCCTACTCTGCTGGTCTTTTCATCAGAACTGCTTGCAAATTCTTTATTTCATTAAAGATTCATTTTTTTCCCCTACAGGATTAGTCTCAGCTTTGTAAGCTGTTATTCTTGGTTGTGTAAGCCTTTATTCTTTTGCCTTTCAGGAATACTGTATTCCAAAATCCTCTATCATTTATAGTAGAAGCTGTCGGATCTTGTGTGATCCCGCCTGTGGTCCCTAGGTATTTGAACTGCTTCATTTTTAATCCTTGCAGTACTTTTTCTTTGATATAGTAGAGCTCTAGATTTTAGCAAAGATATCCCTGAGACCTTTTTTTGTCCCCAACATTTTCCCATCACCACTTCCCCACCCCAGCCACTGGCAACTGGCGAATTCTTTCTATCTTCATTTTGTCCCTTCAGAGCTACGGGACTATAAATATGTTCTGATATGGGCAGTTCTCTCATTTGACTTCTTGAAATAGAGATCTAGGCTTTAAAACAATTTTTTTTAAATGGAGTCTAATGATTCTTAAATAATCTCTCCTTATTTTCCAGGTCAGTTGTTTTTAATATCAGATATCTTAATATTTTCTTCCATTTTCTATCTTTTGACTCTGTTCTAATGTTTCTAGCTGTTTCATGGAATCATTGATTTCTGTTTAGTCTTTTCTAGTCTTCAGAAGTCCATTACTTGGGTAAGTTTTACCACTTTGTCTTCTAAGCGATTTATTCTTCCAATTCTTTCCTTGAGAACTTTTATTTCAGTAATAAAAAAAAAAGACCACAAACCTACTGCTTCCTTTCTTGTGGTTCATGTGGCAAATCCATTTTTGTCTCCTTTGAGTCTCAGTTTGTAGTTGTTACAGAGTTATTTGCTCTTTCTTTTGGGGATCTTTAGAGTTACATTTTTTTTTTTTACTAGTAAGTGTTTTCTTTAATTAATTCACCTCTCCAGCTTTAGTTTCTGAACTTGGGTTTAGTCCAGGGCCAGGCATTGTCCCCTGCTGAATTTTTTGGTGAGTTGGCCTTGTTTGGTCTTGCCCTGGTTTCCCTGGACTCCTGTGCTGACCTATGCCTCTCTTCTTTCAATGCTCGGATCAAATACCACCTCCCACTATACCTTTATTGATCTCCCAGGTCTGACTGCCTCTCCCCATTACCTACTTCGACTCCCAGCTCCTAATACTATCCCTGCCATACCCCGTCCCCTCTCTATTTCCCTGTATTTACTTTATGAATACGTGCTTGTGTCCATGGTGCTTCCCTGGATAGAATGCAAGCGCCTTCGGCGCAGGTGCTGTTTAATTTTTGTCTCTGTATTTCATGCAGCTAGCATAATGCCTAAAACACAGTAGGCATTTAATAAATGCTCACTGTAGTTTCAATGGTTTCTGACTCTTTGTGACTGCCACTGATTGGTAACTGACTATGAAAACCATGAATGCTTCATCAAGGGCTTCCTTTACTGGGTGGGATGTCCTGGACAATATCTAAAGTCCCTTCTCATTTTATAATATAAAATCAGTTACTTTGGATGCAGCAAATAAGAAATAAAAGTCTTCCATACTTGCTTCCAACTTCATCCATACCTATACGGGAAAAATAATTTCAAAAATAATTTGAAAATCTCTGACTAATCCTTAGTCTTAGCTATGCTTTTATTTGCAAAGTAGAAACACACAGATCTGGCTCTACTCCTTATGTGCCCACACACTCTGTTTACTAGTATTCAAACATAAAGAAAATCTCAGCAGAGTTAATAAGATCAACTGTATTATCAGACAGCTGTTATGTTGATTTAAATTTCCACTGCAACGAATTTTCAGATTGGTGATACCTTCTTTCACTAACAGTAAGATTCTGTTTCACAGTATGAGAAAAGGAAGGGAAAAGGGTGTGTCTATCCCTTACTTTTCTAAATATTCATTTCTCAAGTATTTGTGACCATTTTACTTTTTAAAAGGAAACTCAGAAAATTATTTGGTTTCCTTTTCCAACAATACCAGCAACAGGCTTCGAAGTACCAAAGCTCAATGATCACAAAAAATCTCTATTAAGACTTAAACTATATATCCATGGAACTGAGCTCTATCCTTAGGATAGTAAATTAGTAAATGACTTAATGCCTCAACCAGCTTCAAGTCCACTTTTTTTTGGGGGGGGGGGGGAGAGGCAATTGGGGTTAAGTGACTTGCCCAGGGTCACACAGCTAGTAAGTATCAAGTGTTTGAGGCCAGATTTGAACTCAGGTCCTCCTGACTCCAGAGCCAGTGCTCTATCCCCTGCGTCACCTAGCTGCCCCTCAAGTACATATTCTAAATGTGAATAGAAGGTGGCATTGTAATGTAGTAGAAGGAACACTGGGTCAGGAGACAGGGACAGGGAACCTGGACTCTAGTCCCAGTAATGCCATGAATTAGCTGAATGATCTGGAACATATTGCTTAATTTCTCTCAGTCCCAGTTTTCTCCTCCATAAACTGAATCTGGATGCACTGCACAATCTCTAAGCTACCTTTCTAGTCTATATACCTATACACCTCTCTCTCTCTATACCTATATATACCCCCCCACCCCTTTAGAAAACAACTCTTTAGCTTACTGCTTAATTTTAGATATTTATATCATAACAAAACAAACAACAATGGCTACACTTGGGTGATAACTACCAATCGCACACATCCTGAACTTGACAACATAAATGTCTACCAACAAAGAGAAGGGAAAACCTTACCAATTGTACCTAGAAAGGATACTCATGTGCACAAATTAAACGAATTTAAGGAATATAAACACTTTCCGTGGCATGTTAAAGACTTTAACAATCTCAAATGGAACAGAGACATGGTATTATAAAGTCTCTAAGCCAGTGAAGTTGTAATGTAGGATAGATCAAAAGAGATATTGCAAACCTTAAAGTGCTACATAAATTCTACTACTGTTGTTTTTATTATTGTTGTTACTATTATTTCTCAGTCTACAAACAGAAGCAGGGATTAATTTAGGGGCAGGAAAAAAAACTGCAGCTTTCAACCTGCTGGTTGGTTTCTTTGCCTTGTCTCCTTCCACTCTAATCCATCCTTCACTGAGCTGTCAAATTGGTCTTCTTAAAAGACCCTTCTATCCCCATTCAATGAATGCATGGCTCTCTATTACCCCTAGAGCAAATATAAAATCCTGTTTGGCTTCCAAAGTTCTTTATAATCGGGCCCCTACAGTTTCCTCAACTGTAAAATGGGGATATCAGCACCTACATTACAGGATTGTTGTGAGGCTCGAACGAGATATTTGTAAAGGCACTTCATAATACTTGTTCCTTCCCTCCCCTTGTTCCCCTTACTTTTCCATTTTCTTACAACAGGTTTCTCACACCCCCTCCACATACTCTGCAATCCAATGACACTGACCTCCTTGCTGTTCCGTGCACAGGACACTCTCCCTCCTCACCTCTGCCTCCTGGCTTCCTTCGAGTCTCAGCTGAAGTCTGACCTTCCAAGAGAAGCCTTTCCCTATCCTCCTCAATCTTAGTGCCCTCCTGAGATTACTCTGAATTTATCCTGTGTGCACCTTGATGACACATGGTTGTTTTTATGTTGTCTCCCCCATTAGATTGTGAGCTCCTTGAAAGCAGGGACTTTGTATCCTCAGCACTTAGCAGTGACTGGAACACTGTAAGAAATGGATAAATGCTTGCTGACTGACAACTCTGGGAAGTTTTGCCAACACCTCAAACTCAATATGATCAAAAGAAACTCCTCCTCCTCCTTCTCAGCTGACTTCTTTTCCTAACACATTGACTTCTGCTGATGGTATCACCATTCCCTTTTAGCCAGCAATTCTTTTCTTAATTTTCTCTTTTATGAAACTGTTTACACCCGTCTTTTCCCTTCTATCTCCATGGCCACAGCTTTCGTCCCCTGCTGCCTAGACAATTCTAAAACATTTCGAGTGGTCTTTCTCCTACACTGGTGGTCAGACAAATCTTCCTAATGCAGAGATCTTCTCACATGACAACATCCTTGCTCAAGGACCTTCCGTGGTGGCCTAGTCTCTACTGAATAAAATACAAATTCCTGGCTTGGCAATGAAGCCCCTCTACAATCTGGCTCTAACTTACATTTTCTACTTTATTTCACATCAATGCATCCTATTACTACCAGACCGGAATCTCTGACGTACCTAACTCTTGTCCTATGCTCTCTCCCCTTGGTACATTTACATTTTCCATTTCTCCAGTCCGAGAACTGGCACCCTTCATTTCCCTATTAAAAATATCTCATTTTAATGCCCAGCTCAAGAAGCACTTCTTACATGGAAGCCTCCTCTGACCCTTTTAGGGAGAAGTGATTCCTCCCCTCTTTCAATCTCTCACACTGTGTGGCCTATCCAACGCACTTTGGCATATTCTAACTTGTGTAACAGGGTGGCTTTTTGTTTTTTCATACCTTGCCCTTTCTATTAGAGTACAAACTCCTTGAAGACAAGGATTTTGCCTTACTTCATCTTTATATACCTAATGACAAGGCCAGGACATAGTACCATGTAAACACTTAATAGCAGTAGAGTCTAGGTGACAGGTCCAACAGAGCCTTACTAGGCATTTTGATATTACTGTCATTCTCCAAAAAAGAAAAGGATGCCCACTGGCCTAATCTAGCCAAAGCATGTCCTGAGAGTATGTTGACATAGATAGAGGCTGCCTGCAACCAACTAAGTACTTCATACTTACATCAACAGCCAAGATGAAGAGCCAAGGAATCACATGCACAAAAAAGGGAATTTAATGTTTAAATACAACTCATCAAAACTCTTCCAAAATATATATATATTTAGCTTTAATCTTTTGCTAGAACTTAACCCCTGAATAACTAAGTTAGGGTTTAATTTCGTTCGAATGATAAAAATATATGAAGCAAGGGGGGCTACAAACTTGTGTGCTTGCTATCTGACACTTATTCCCCAAAATGGTTTCCAAAAACTATGTAAAAGGAAGATTTTCATGTCAAGTTAGCTGTTTTTTCTGAGGACCTCACAGAGCACTCTATATTACTTGTGTTCTATTCCACATTACTATGCACACGGATTCCACGAAGGCAGGAACAACTCCATGAGGTATGAATCAAATGGTGGAAGATCATTACAACTGCAAACTGGGAAGGACAAGCAGTAACACCAAGTCATTCTCAAAGCTGCAAGCTTTGAGGACAGGATGCAGTTCTGCTTTATGAAGTAAGTACCAAGCACCTATGGAACTGGTCATTTCCACAAGAGAAGGAATGAGTGCCCAACTCTGCTTGTGGGCTTCTTGCTGGCACACTTGGAGGCTGGTGATAGTTCTATCCTACCACCAGGGCCACAAAGGATAAGGAACGGAGTGGATGGGAGCGGCAATATCCTTTTGCTTCTACAACATCTCAAATTTCTATAGCACTTGATGGTTACGAAGTGCTTTATATGCATTATCCCACTTGATTCTCACAAGAGGCCCATGAGGCACATAGTTTAAGCATCATTACTTCCATTTTGTAGCTAGGGAAACGAGGAAGTTAAATGTTTCAT
Organism: Vombatus ursinus; assembly: GCF_900497805.2. NCBI lineage: Eukaryota > Metazoa > Chordata > Mammalia > Diprotodontia > Vombatidae > Vombatus > Vombatus ursinus. The sequence goes on along the minus strand of NW_020954553.1, from coordinate 14,434,522 downwards.
CCCTGGTCACAGAGCTGGTAAGTAGTGGAGCTGGGATTCAATTCCAGATTCTCTGACTTCAAGTCCAACACTTCATGAAAGCACATTGGCCCTTTAGATGCAAGAAACAAGGAATTTATTGCCATGTCTGTAGTGGCCTACATGACTCTGGAAAAGTCACTTGACCTTGCCAGGTAACTCTTGAAGATTAAATCATGTTGCTCATCTGCATTCTTTAGTGAGAACTTACTCCCTGGAAGGTTCTTACACCAATGAAATCGCCACTTCGGAATAACAAAAATAGAGGTAGACATTTTTCTTGAATTGATGGCTTTTCAATGCTTCAGATTCCTGCATCTTCTGCAGCATGTGAAATATTTCCAAACATAAGCAATTTTATTCACACCAAATCAAGAAGTCAAGGAACATGTGAAAGTGTAGCAACGCTTAACTAAATCAAGGTGAACCTTAAGCTTTCAGAAGGATGTAAAGATAATTAAAAGCATCAGAAGCAGTTGAAACTACTGCTAGTAGCAGCTCAGAAAATGAGACAATCAGACCAAGATTTCTACAGCAAAAGTAGTCAAATTCAGTGAGTTTTAGGGTTTTCTTCCCTCTTGCTTCTTCCACTTCATATCTAAAAAATGGGCAAGGAACTTAGGAGTCAGAAGGCCTGGGTCATTATCTGGAATATCTCACTTACCTACTACCTATGTGACTCTGGGCAATTCTCTTTTCTTTTCTAAGTCTAGGTTTTCTCATTTGTAAAATAAGGTTGAACCAGATTATCATTAAAGTCCCATCCTACTCTCATATACTGTGATCCTGCCTTTTCTGTATTTCCTTGACACTGGGGCAAGTCATTTAACCTCTATGCATCTCAGTTTCCTTTTCTGTAAAGTAAGAGGATTGTGTTGAATGCTTTCTAAGATCCCCAACTACTCTCAAACGCAGTCATTCTAAGGCCTAAAAAGGACACTAAAATCAAAGACTGCATGTATTTCAATTTCCTGAAAAATCTGATTATTGTGTTGTTACTTTAATTGTTCATGGTTTCAAAATTTCTGGGAATTTTATAACTCTGGCCATTACTAATCCTGAGTTTGCTTAACTTGCTTATTAAAACTGGAACCACACGGTAATTAGGAGAGTTTCAAAATCTAATGACTTGAAATACAACAGGGCACAGCTGCCTTATTATACCAACTAGTTAACACAGTATTTGTTTTCGACATTAATTTCACTTGCTAATCAAAAATACTGCTTTAAACTCAGCAAATGAGTGTATCCAATGGCAAAAACAAATGAGATATCTGCAAAAGGGCCATTTTGGTTCTTTTTCCATTAAATATTAACTTATGGGGAAAATGTACCCATCCACACTCCTTATGAGCCAATTCTCAATTTTACAGCCAGACACCATGCTTTGTGACAGAACTATACACCAGAAGGAAGGGCTAGTGAGCAATGAATGTTAAGCAGGAACATACATAACGATAAACTGAGGATGTTACCTTAATGCTGACTCATCTACATGAGCCAAATATCTAGCTGACATTACTGTGGAAGGTGACTATGACAGCAGGTGAACTTGCTGAAAGATATCAACTTGTGCCAACTGAATGTAAAGTAATGTGTATACCGATAGGTCCACAGACAGAAATGGGTAACTTCTAGTTGGATAATGAAAAGCAAATAATCTACATGAAATTCACAGGCAGCATGCCACCCTATCCATCCCAGGAGACCCGGCTTAATATACTGAACACAATCCATTTCCACAGCTTAACTGGCCATGAGTACTCATATTCTCCCTGAAGAGAAAGTGACTCCCTGGCCATGGGGAAGTGAGTAAATACTGGAGGCACTTCAGCCTATAGACGCAAGATGTTTAGCTTAACATACTGCTAACAGTAGCAGTCACAAATTGCTGGTTGTGCAGTAGGTCATATACAGTCAATATCGAAAACAAAATCATGACCAGCCAAGGAAGACTTTTCTTCCTTTGATTTCCTTTTGGACTGGCTGCCATTCCCCAAATTCAAATACACACCCTCAAGATGGAAGCATGCGACAACTTATCATTTGTGACAAACGTTTGCAAAACAATATAATTCTCTTATTAATTTAAGCCAACACCCTCCGCTGCTTCAGGACACAGTCATCCTCAAGACATGTGATTTAAAAACAAAAACAAAACAAAAAACAAAAAACCCCACCACCAAAAACCAACACAGGTTTCAGTAGGAAACATAGCTAAAGCAGTCACCTTATGACTGATAAGAAAAAGCTGTCTCTCTTTGAAGATAGGAAGGTCTTTATTAGCAAGGTGACATTATAGGGCAACATAATTTCAACCCTCCAATGGGATAATTCTACTCAATGAGGAACCAGGGGTTCTCTGCTCTCAGTAGGCATTCAACTGGGTAGCACATACATGCTCTCTGAGTGAGAAAGCAACACCTTCTCACATACAACCCCCTGGAGAGGGATGGGGAAGAGGAGGAGGGAGGACTTTACACCTGCAAACTCTTAACTATCAGCAATAAGGGTTGGGAAAAACACCACATTAAAGAAAAAGGAGGAGGGTGGGAGACTCCTAGATAAACCAGCAGCTTTCAGAGACAAGTCACTTTAGACATTTTATTACTGTGTCAAATCAACAGTCTTTTGTATAGGACTAGGCAAATTACGAAGACAGGAAAAGCAAAATGTATTTAAAAGGGTTACTGTCCAAAATCTCATTTCCCCAGGAGAAAAAACACTGTTTAAGTGCAAAATGCTGTCATATTAATTAAGCCATCTCCAATTCAATGCACATCTGTCCCCATATAGCTGGATAATAAAATTAGCCACTAAAAATATCAGTGGCGTCTCCAGTGGGGTTAACATAAGCTGCTCCCAATCCTAAGAGGTTTCCTATGGGAAATGACCTGGGCCTGCACATATGTTCTGCAGAGGGCTTTTCAAACTGACAAAACAAGCTTATATCTAACATGCATTTATAATACAAGTATGTGCTTCTGTAATTCCACTTGGATGTTACTATTCACAATACTTCCTATTAAGAAAGAAATAGGAGGAATAGATGGTCTCACAATGAAGTCATGCCAACCTAAGAACCTAGTACTAGGCCAAGAGTGGGGAAGCTGCTGTTCAGGGTCAGGAGGTCAGAAGAACCATGCTCACTTAGGGATTTTGAGAAATCTCATTTGGTTTTTTCCTCTTTCTGCCACTGAAAGTAAGCTAACTCTGACAGTCAAGATGCCCTGGCTGGGTGGCAGTAGAAGTGGTGTCAAAGGCTGCCATTTGCTCCCAGGCACTGCCATCTGCAACAGCACAGAGTTCTGTCTCCGGTAAATAAACACATCTGTCTTTGCCAGTGTCCTCCCTACTGTGCTGCCCATCTGGAGCAGGTGAGCTGGAAGGCAAGCCTGGGCACGGGGGAGACGGGGGTGAACACAGAGGATCAGGCCTCGAGGGAGATGGCACGTAGAGGAAGAAGGCAGTGCTGCGTCATGTCACATCCTGCTAACTGTGTTTGCCAAAAAGCATGTTCAATTACTCTCGTTAGTGATGTTTTTAATCACATGTAACAAATGGCTGCTGGTGGTGAGGGGACAGGACATGTAAAGTCAAGGTTTCTTTCACCTGTGCCATCTGTTCACAAGGTCACAAGACTTCACTGACACCAACAATCTCTTGGGCAACTAACAGACGAATCTTTTGTGTGAGCCACAGAAGGCATGAGGATGGTACAACTGCTCTGGTGGCCAATACGGAGACTTAATCTTACAGCAGCCAGGGCAATAGTCACATGGTTCTTTTGGGGCTAGAGATCACGTGTCATATAATAACGACCAGGGCAAATCTAATCCTGAAACATACACAATCTATGGCCATATCTTTTAAATATCCAACACCTGCAGATCTCATGACTATTCTTTCAACTTTCAAGGAATTACAAGACCGTTTGCTGGCTTGGCATAAGATTTGTAAAAGACGATGAGATTTTCCTAGTTTTTCCTCATTGCCTGCCTACATTTACACTTACCACATTACAAGTAGCACAGTCCTATGACAAACTGGAATACTTCTGATAATCAACAGGCTTCTAAAGAGGCACTGGGGCATGCTTGGTAGCATTACATGTAACAGAGAACAGTGGATATAAGACATTTTAATTAGAATATGTGTATATCAAGTACTGCTTGCTATCTCAAACTTTGCCAAAAACGCTACTTTACTACAAGGGCATTGAGTTTTGCTGATTTATACCTGAGTCTTCCTATCTTGGAAAGGGAAATAAGTTCTTTAAAAAATACCTTCAGGGTATTCAGATGTGTCATATTATTAATTTCAAATAAGAAATGAAAATTTACTATTGTCATAAAAAGTAATGGAAAATTGAAACAAGCTTCTGAGTTTTTTTCCTTACCTTCTGCATAATGTCAAGCAAGCCTACAAAAATCATTAAAAAGTTTTTCTAAAAAAATTAGTCTTGTTAAAGAGCTGAGCAGCATGTGTTTGATGATAGAGTAATTTAGCATCTATAGTGGAATCAGAGAGGCAGAAGCAAAGCATCTCCAGAGGGGGAAGGACCTCAGAGGTCATCTAATCCAACTCCTACCTGAATAAGAATTTTCTCTAAAAGACCTCAGGAGCGGCCAACCAACTTCTGTGTGAAAAGCTCTAGTGGCAGGGAAGCCACCACACCCCGGAGGCAGCCCACCCAGCTCATCCTATTCCACAGATGGATAATCTGCCTTTCTGCAGCCCCTACACATTGCTCCTATGGATGAGCCTAATTTCTCTTCTTTCTTTTTTTTTATTTTGGTGAGGCAATTGGGGTTAAGTGACTTGCCTAAAGTCACACAGTTAGTTAGTGAGTGTTATATGTCTGAGGCTGGATTTGAACTCAGGTCCTCCTGACTCCAGGGCTGGTGCTCTATCCACTGCGCTACCTAGCTGCCTCTCCCCTCCACCATTTCTCTTCTACAGGACAGCCTTTCAAATATTTAAGTATACTGTCCCACATAGTTCAATGTCTCCTCTCAGCCCAAGTCAAATCCAAGCCTAAAGGCTTTGAAAATAAGCTTTTGAAACTTTTCACCCTTTCCCACTTTGAGGGAACTTGCTATCTCAGAATATGTTTAATAATAATTACACAAATTTAACATTATGTAACAATTTCATATTACATAAATAACACAATTATGTTTATAAGTTTATTAAACAAAGGAAAGACTGCTTGCATTTTGCCTTCTAAGTTCAAACATAAAGGTCTCATTTCTGACTTTCCAGCTCTTTTCTTTTTTGTTTTTCCATTCACATGCCATCTTTCATCTTTCTCTAGATCAAGTACCTCTCCAATTCTTGCACAGCCACACCTTCACATACCCCTGAGTCTCCTCTTCTTTGCAAGAGTCTTCTAACATTAAGCACACACTGACATTTTAGTAGCATTTATTAGTCTGCATCAGCCCATCTTCAACCATAGGACCTCCAGAGCTGAGAATCTCTCTTTTTTACTTTCAATAAAAATGTTTAAAAGTTGACTCAAAATATCAAATCCCACATGCCAGTAATTAAAAATATAATCAACTTAGCTATAATGACTGGTTATTCCAAAATGCATTTCTTATCCTAGAGATTGGATACCTGTAAAACTCCCTGCTGATAGTTGCCATACAGAAATTTATCCCTTATAAACAGCACTGGTTCTTCTCCCTCCCCTACCCCTTTACTAAAGCTCCATGTCACTGTCTACAAAGCAGATTCTTTTGCTAAGCACATCAAACATCTTAGCTGCTAGAAGATTAAACGGATCCACTGCATTTGCATGAGCATAGCCAGTCTTATCTCGATTTTAAAAGGAGCTTAATTCACTTATTAATACCAGGGTATTTACAACAAAATGTTTATTGTGCCTAAAGGTGGAATTTGGAATTTGCCTGATAAGTCAGTGAGATATTTTACAAAGCAAGTCACATCTTACATTTTGCTAAATATCACAAGGAACTTCTGCATGGCTGGGATGTGGACTCATTTTCCAATTACGAAAGTGAAAGAGGAAATGTTACTGGGTTTTCATTTAAGTCAAGTATTTCCTTTGAATTTTCCTACTCCCCCATCTAATGTAACCCATGATTGAATTTTAGTTTCCATTCGGGTCTAGAACTCACCTAGTATTCAAACTAACACTTAGAGGAAGAGAAGCTCCATTTCTCAAGAGGATCCTAGAAAGAAGTGTTATGAGGAGCAAAAATACATGACCCTGAAGAGCTGCAACATCCATCTCCCTAGACCTGACTACAAAGCACCTGCCCAATTTGTTTTTATAACTGTAACAGGTAATTTAAGCAGCTGCATAATACGAGCTCACGAGGCAGATAATACTGAAATTGTTCCAAACCAAACCACACAAGGCTAGGCATAAGAAAATACACCATTACCAAGATTTTTGAGGTACTGGTGAAGATGCATGCATTTTATAAGCTAAAAGATAAAAAGATATAAAAAGGGCAAAAGCTAAGACTGATGGAGAGAAAGTCATCCCCCCCAAGAAGTTACAGCTTCACACTTGTGGTTGAGAACCTTGCAGACATCTTAGGCTTGTTTCAGACTTGCCACGGGACCTTGGGCAAGTCCTATGCCATTCTGTTGTCTCCTACTTATCAACTAAACAGAGTCAGGCACCACTGGCCTCAATGGGATACAGCCTAGATTAAATTAAGGAAAATGCTTTTTTGTGAAAGCCATATGAATGGGAACCATTAAAATCTCTCTTCTTAGCACTCTTCTGTGGTTAGTAAGTTTTCTTGATTTTATAGATGAAAAACAAGGGGCGGTGAGGTCATGTGGTAAAGATGCAGATATACGGTCCCTTAAGGGAGGGAAAATACACATTATAGCAATCACATATGCTTTCCTGGCAACATTCTATAAGGTGGTCACACACAATCCTCATGCGTTCAAAAGTTAACAGTGTTATTTTGAAAAGTGGAAGACAGACAAACTAAACCAGTGACATGGCCAGAACCCAATGGAGGAAGGCCAGTTCCAGATGGTGACAGTCATAGAAAAATTCATATTAGACTAAGAATTTAAATATCAGTGAAAGGGATAGCTACTTGCTTATAAGTCTGGCAGGAATGAAAACTCGGATAATTTAAGGGCTTAGACACAGCTTACCTGTACTGTGGGGCCTTTAATTATATGATAGAAACAAGTTAATTAGTACAAAATTCAAAAATAAAGCAAAAAAAAAATCAAGATCAGGTTATGGTGTGTTCTGCCTAAAGCTGCCACTCAGGTGAATTGTGTGGGGTGCTTTCCAGATTACACCTAAAAAATTTGTAGAAAACACAAAACAGATCTAAAGAAAGCCCAAACCTGTGCCAAGGAGAAAAGTCGAATCAAGGTGAAGCAACACAAACAGACTATTTATATTTAGAAGGAGACTTGCAAAGAGCAAAGAAAATCCTCCCTTCCCCTAATATTTAGCTTTGCCTGTCTGTACTCCTTACCCGACTCCGGAGATAATCAGCCAGATTTCGACGTGTGAAGTTAGCTGCTGCTGTGGGAGACAATTCATACCCTGGTGCAGGAGACAAAAATTCAGATTTGCATTGAAGTTAAATGGTTAAGTACAGTCAAATTTCACACTCTCCAATGTCTAACATTCAAAATACAGAACCACACTATTAAAAAGTTATGAACGGACTTTAATGGTCATTTTGTCTAACATTCCAGGTAGGAATCCTCTCTATGTCATCCCCAACAGATGATCATTAGCCCTAAAAACCCACTGTAATGAGGAACCCAATCTTACAAAGAAGTCATTAGTGGACAATTCTTAACTATTAGAAATCTAATTCTTACACCTGACCACAACCTGCCTCTTTGAAACCTGGTCTTCCTATCTTCCTTACTCTATCCTATAAAGTCTAATCTTTTCTCCATATACCAGCCCTACAAAAACATAGAAGTAACCTTTCCTGCAACCCTATCATACCTCAAGTGCTTTCTTCATCACACTCTTTTAGTTGTTCCGGATACATAAAGGAAATGGTTTTGAGTATTAAAACAGTAGCAAATCATATTCAATTCAATCACTAGAGGAGACAGATATAAAATAAGGTATGATCATGTTAGATTACTCCTTTTTTTTTTTTGGCTAGGCAATGGGGTTGAGTGACTTGCCCAAGATCACACAGCTAGTTTAAGTGTCAAGTGTCTGAGGACAGATTTGAACTCAGGTCCTCCTGACTCCAGGGCCAGCGCTCTATCCACTTCACCACCTAGCTGCCCACCCCCCCCGCCCCGGTTAGGTTACAATCTAACCAGACAGAACAGAACCCAATATTGCTGCTAAAGTCTTAACAGTATGCAATATGCTGTGTGTCCAGCACTCTCCCTTTCTAGATACTTTTCTGCTATACAGTCTACAGTTGCGTCAGCTTTTTGGGCAGTCACACCAGTAACAGTGAATTGTCAGTCAACTAAAAGCCCTAATCCTTTTTTTACATAAACTGTTCAGCTAAGTCGCTCCCATTTTTTACTTGCACAGTTGATTTTTTAAAAATTGAAATGCAAGACTTTACATGTACTCCTGTTAAATACATTTCATTAGTTTATCAGGGGTAAAGAACCTGTGGCCTTCTAGGTCCTTGGGCAGCCTCTTGACTGAGTCCAAGTTTTACAGAACAAATCCTTTTATTAAGGTGATTTGTTCCATGAAGTTTGGATTCAGTCAAAAGTCCATTAATTCCAGCCGGTTGAAATTTTTGGCTTCTTTCTTTGTCACTCAATTTATTGGTTATCTCTCCCATATTCATATTATCCATATATTTGATAAGCAAGTCTATCTTTTTCCAAATTGCTGATAAAAATGACAAACAAGAAGAATGGCCAAGAACAGAGTACCATGACATTCAAATACAGACCTCCTTCTAGGTTTACAATGAATAATCTAATAATCAAACACTCTCTTGGTATGTTATTTAACTAGCTAGCAATCTATTTAACCATACTGTCATCCAGCCCACACTTTTCTATCCTAGCTACAAAGAAATTCAGACCAGAAAAACATGAAAGAAACATGTTGTCTTTTGTTTATCAAGATGAGGTCACTGATCCACCCTGGGTAGGGCATCATGGACTCAGTTGTTTTTCTAAGGGTAGGGGTGGAGATGGGCTTTCTTGCCCCTTTCCCTTGTGAAGCTGAGAAGAATAGTGAGGTCTGCAGCCACAGTAAGAATAACATGAATTGATCTGTAAGGGCATCACATCTACAAACTTGTTTAAAGTCACCAGTGTGATAACCTTCAGTACTGTATAGTTTCATTAACTCAAAAAATGAGACACAAACATATAAGTATAAGAGGAACAAGAGGTTTCAAGAGACAACTTGAAAAGTATAAAAGAATCAATCCAGGGAAGAAGTGAGATATTGGGACATCTTTAGAAATGAGTTACTTTTAGAAAAAATAACATTTTAAACATAAAACCATTAGTTTGGAGAATGCTAAAATATACATGTAGAAATTTTTAAAAATGATTTTTTAATAATTTAAAAATAGAGGCTGTTAGACTAAAAGTGTCCAATAATTAGGACAGGAAAGAAAAATATTGTTGGAGATACTATTCATCTACATAAAAAGAAAATTATTCTTTTTTTCCCCCAATTCAAAAAAAATTTATTAAATGCCTGGTCTGTGCCAAGCACTGTGATAAACAAAAGAAAGGAGAGCATTCTTCAATTCATCTGAGCATAGGAGATTCATGTATGTTAACCAAGCCTGTTGCTCCAAAAGTTATATTAATGCATCTTACTGAATACTTTTATAAAGAATTAACAGATGCTTTCACGTAAATTAAATTCCTTTCTAGTTCACATCTCAACAACACACCAGTGAATAATTCATGGTCTAGAAAAGTTTTCCCTACTGCAGTGCCCCTACAAAGTGCTCTGTGCCTGAAAGCTGGTCTTTCCCGTTAGACAAGAGCCCTGGCCTCGAAAACATCAGTGCCTCTTAGTCCTTGTCCTTCTAAACACCTCATTTTTCTATCAAATTTATAGTCTGACTACAAATGTTACATTGCAGACTCTGGAATTTCTTTTTTATGTAACGAGGTTAGCTAGCTTACAAAAGAGCATTAAGGATTACTAAACATATCAAGTCAAGGAGCCTGTCAGATCCTGGCCTCATATCATCTTGCTGGGTCTAATCTCGCCATCATTTTTCAAGCCTGAATAGGGTTTCATCTCACCACTGCTCACTCGTACCCTGACTATAAGGCCTGGTTTCCTAAAGTTTGATGTAGAGAGACAGACTAGCTATGTGAAGAGGCAAAACTTCTTGACGTCCTCTGTTCGTTTTATTAAAATCAGAAACATAACACTGAATAACAATATAAACAGTTAAATTAAATAATTTCAACCCAAGTATAACATTTTTAAGTCACTCAAGTCCCCATCAGTAGTTGATTTTTTAAATCAGTTTTTATTTCAATTCAATCAAGCAAGCATTTTAGTATTAAGAAGCAGCAGCAATAAGATAATATAAACTTATGCAATCAAGTAATCTTATAAATAATAGGTGCTAAGTAAACATTTGCTGATGAGAAATTCAAGTGAACAGGCCAGGCCTTCACTTTAACCTCTCTCAAAGACTCAACTTCCTCACTCTACGAATAGGAAAAGCCAGGGCACAGAAGTCCTGCTCTGAGGACTACCTACCATTGCGCATCTTATACAGCTGTACATTTTTCTGAATGTATTCAGCAAACTGCACAGTGTCTCCAGCCTCTCCAACACACAGAAGTAAGATCTTCTCACTCATCTTAAACATCTTGTCATGATCTGTTCAGAAAATAAAACACATTCACCATCACAAATCATGTACAAGTCCAATAAATGCAAACCCTAAGCAAAAATAGATCTTTAAAAAGACAATATTCTACAATGTTAGGCAGCATTCGCATCCCTCATGGTATGCCTTCAGGTATAAGTACACTTCATTGATGTCATTTGCCACTGGAAATTACACAGAATTTCCAGAAAGCAACAAATATAATCAGAAATACTTTTATATATTCAGGACTCAATCACTGAAGGGAAGAGCAGGAATTATGCCAAAAGTGTGAAAACAATCCTTCACCTCATGATAACCAAGGCCTTGAGAATTTCTTCAAGAGGTCAAATCAAGCTTTGGTTTTGGGGAAATAAGGTAGGGACAGAATCTGAAAGTGCAAAGGGAAGAGTGATACTACATCCAAATTAAGAAGACATCAAAAGAAAATGACGTTTTGAAAAGGTAAAAGAGTAACTACTGATGGAAATTTGTGAAGAAATCAACTGAAAATCCAGATCACTATAAAAACTTAACTAATATCACCCCCAAAGCATAGACAAAAGAGAATCTTAACAAATCAGATAAAAATACTTTCCAAAAAAATTCAAATAGTCAAATCTTATCTGGTTATTCCAGATTCTTGTTCAGATGAGAGAGAAATCGACATTCAGGCAGTCATTAGTGCCTAAGGAACATAACTTCTCATATTCAAGCTGGGGCTTTAGTAAAACATAATTTCCCTATCTGACTCTCACTTTCACTTTCAATTTTTCAAATACTGCTGAATAATCTTCCCTGGAAGACATGTTTCATGTTTGAAAGCTTCTGAAATGTCCCAATCCTTTAATAGGATTTGGAGAGCATAATGCTGCTGTTAAACAGTTTTTAAAATACATGAGTGTTGAAATTGCCATTAATATAGCTGGGTAGGGCTAGAGGGAAACACACAAAATGTAAATGTAAAATTACTAATATGTGGCCTCAAGGTCATATCTGTATGGACTGGAAATACAGAAAACCTAACTATATTTGTTATACAGGCTAAAGGAGCCTGTCAGTTTGCAAACAAGTTTGACATCTTTTGTCATAACACGGAAAAGAAAAGCTAGAGTTCCAAGAATGTTATTTTTCATTGTGAAATAAACTTAAACAAGTAAAAAGTTATTTGTTAGGTACCTACAGTGTGCCCAGAACTGTATGAGGAACCATAGGAGATATAAAAATATAAGGATTTGCCATGACTTATACACCTCAAAGAACTACCACAGCGCAGTAGGCTCTAGTCCAGGCTCTGCAGCACTTAGCTGTGTGAACTTAGGCAAATAAATAAAATGGAGCTAGTAAAGGAGGGAGAGGGGGAAGAGGAAACAGAGAAAGGAGAGGTTATGTGATTTCATTGGTATAGAGAATTATCAGTGAGATAACTGCCTCTCCCCTTGCACATCATCAGCAACTGCTCTGAAACTATACTAGTCTTGGAGAGTTGCCTGAGACACTAAGGGATGGAGACTTGTTCTGGATCACACAGCAGGAACACGTCAGAGGCTGGTGAACCTAGCTATGCATTCCTGAGTCTGAGGCCAGCTCTTTATTCACCATGCATCACCTCTCAAAGGATCATAGAATCAAAGATTCAGAGCTGGAAAGGACCTTCCAGGTCACTGAGTCCCACTCTTCATTTTACAGATGAAAAAACTAAGGTCCACAGGGATAAGTGACTTTCCCAATCTTAAAGGATTGCTCAGGATCAAATAAGAACATATGTTAATGGTTACAAAGTACTATATAAATCTAAGGTATTTACATTATTACAACAAAGTGTAAAGTATATACAATCTTTCAGTAATGTAAGAATTCAGAGAATGAAAAAATCAACTAGATCATTGCAGCAACAATCAGGGTAATTTGCAAGCATCTCCATCGACTACTAGACAGACCAAAGATATATAGTATTATAGTATACATAATACGCTAAGGTAACAAAAACATGATAGAGGACCTTGAACAAGCAATTGGGTCTTCTTTCATTTTGGGAAATCAGTCATCTCTTGGGAATTATATCTAACTTATATTGAAAACATGCCGGCAATACAGCAGATGACACTGACACTCAATGGAATAGCTTGACTGAACCAAGATGGCAAGTCAAAGCAAATCCAAGGTCCATTTTTCAGCACTTTAGCTTACTTGACAAAATAGTAATTATAAAATTTCTAGGTGAGAAAATACAAAAGTCCTCAAGCTCACATTCTAACAAATTTAGGCCTGAAAAAAAGTAGGGGAAAATTGGAGGAAGGTTATAGATGTGGTCTTATTCCTACACATCCTTTAAGATCCAGCTCAAAATCCTCTTTCCTCCAACAAATTCCATGGTCCACAAGTAATCTCTCCCTCCGCTGAGCTTCTGAGGCACTTTTTATTTGTACACTGTGGTAACTCTAAGTATTGTTTAAATTTTTCTAGGTCCATGTTTCTGTTTCTTAACTATACTGTAAATTCCTTCAGGGCTGGAATTTTATTTCCTACAAAATCCAGCAGAGCTGGTACTAAATCAGTATCATTATTGTGACAGAATTAGAAGGGGATAAGATATATCTTACATTAAAATAGCACATTTTACTTTTTCCAATGTGCTTTCCCTCAAGTAAATATTCCACCAGTACAGTGAAATAACTGAAGCCTGCTTCATTATAGGAAGAAAGTTGCTAGTTTGCTAACTTACAACACCCTATTCTGTGAAAGTTTTTGTAACCACTTTTCTCCCCATACACATGCCCTCCAATTATATCATCTGTTCAACTTTATCTGATTCTATAAAGTGACTTTTACCAAAAAAGGAATAAGGTTTCCTTTTTGAATTACAGAATCAAAGGATAATAGGAATCTTCTAATCCAAATTCTCCCCCACTACAGGAATTCCATTTCCAGCATCCCTGAGAGTTGCTTAGTCTCTGCTTCAATACTTCCAATGACAGAGAAGTCACTACTTCATGACGCAGCCTATTCTATTTTTGGGAAACCTATAAGTATTTAAAAATGCTTCATTTTATTGGGTCCCCAAATCAATCTTTCCTATAACTTCCAACCATTAGTTCCACTTCTCTTCTCTGGAGTTGCCACCCCCTCCCCCATGAATCCATTTTTTACATACACAAGCCTTTTGATTTTTTGAAGACATATCATGTCACCCTCAAGCTTACTTTTTCCAGTTCCTTTCATCTCCAATTCCTCTAGCAGTTCCTCAAATTATCTAGCTTTCATATCCCTCACCATCCTGGTACGTTCCCTCTGGATGCACCCGAGTTTGTCAGCATCCTCTTAAAATGTAAAGCCCAGATTGGAACTCAAGGAGGATAGGAGAGGGAGAGAAAGAGAGAAGCAGGTGAACTACTGTGGGCCCTCTTTTTGTCTTTACTTGGGTGAAAGGATATTGGAAAAAGTAAAATGTGCCATATTAATATGAGGTATTATTACTTATTATTCTCATTTAGTTATCACAATTATGATATTGAATACTAGCTATGTGCAAAGCATTGCTGGATATTGTGCATATGCATCTCTCCTGAAGCTCTGTGTCCAGTCTAAGAAAATAACTTTCCTCAACAAGGGAGTATCATTCTAAGGTAAAAAATATACAGGTATTTCAGGCAGGCTATTTAATACTTCTAGGCCTAGTTTCATCTATAAGATGGAAAGGGTTAGATTAGATGGCTTCTGAGATTCCTTCTAGCTCTAAATCTCTGATCCCAATTAAATCTTACTTCATGCTAAAATCATGTGGGGGACAAAGGACTTATTTCTAAAGTACAAAGATTCAAGACTGTGATACCTCTTGGGGGGTGGGGGAGGGGAGGGAAGTATGTTCTCCAAGAGAAAAGTTCCTCAAATTAGGAAGCATTTTCATTTTTCACTTTTATCCATTTTACAGATATCTTGATAAAATGTCCATTAATACACCACTTTCAAGGCCCTATTCCATTAAATAGTAACATGTTCTGAATGAATGGAACTCAAGAAAAACCGTACAGATCTTATTCTAACTATGTGATGAAAGAAAGAATAGTGAACCTTTAGGGCTTAAAGAAACTGAAGAATGATTTATTTATTCTTCACAAGAAAGCTGGATCTGGAGTCGGAGGAACTGCATTCAAACAAATCCCAGCCTACTAGCAGTGTTACCTTTAGTAGGTCCCTTTACTTCCCTTAGTTTCTTCACCTGTTAAATAGGGACTAAAGGTGACTCCCCAAAGATTCCTTTTAGCTCTAAATCTATGCTCCTATGATTTGGGTTCAGCACCCCTAGCCATCTAAAAGCAGTACTACCAAGTCATCCTTCAAATGACAATGTATCTATGATTAGTTATTTAAACAAAACTTGGTCTGGAATAGCCCACTCCCCTACCCTCCTTTTTTAAAGGCCAAAGTGAAATAAATACCATGAAAATCTTGCCATTACTTTCTTTAATAGGGTGGTTACAACTTAAGTTACAAGGCAATTCCCACTACTATGCCCACCCCACCTGAACTCAAAAACAAAAAAGTAGACCAAATCTATCAAGAGAGATTGTTGTTGTGGACAGCAAGAATGAGGATTAGACCCAAGAAGTCTGTAATTCAAACCCTACCTCTCACACAGTCTCTGGGTGACTCTTGGCAAGTCACTTAATCTTTTAGGGCTGTTGGCATGTAGTAAAAAAAAGTGTCCACCTGTATTAGAAGAGTAGTTTGCTCACCCAGGAGTTCCCTATACCACTAAAATCACAGGTCCAGTCCCAATCCCTATTCTCAGCTGTCAATAAAGAAGAGACAAAGTGGTGATGGAGGGGTGGGGGACAAAGAAAGAGCTGCCCTTTTTTGCATCCCCACTGCTTAGCACAGTGCCTGGCATGTAGTAAGTAATATGTGTAAAATATTATTTTAGTAATTATATGTAATGATAGTAATTAATAAATGCTAGCTGACTGGAAAGAATTTTGGGCCAGCTGTTAAGAAATCTGGGCTCCAAAACCTTCTCTTTCTCCCCAGATCACTGTGATTTTGGTTATAATTTCCCTTTTCTGATTCTGATTCTTCAAATATAAAATAGGGATAATGATAACTGCAGCATTACACAGGACTGTGAAGAAAAAGTCTCAGAAACGTCTTTTTATTTTATTATTAATAATAGTAAGACTATTAGAGTCGTTCCCTTTCCCAACATCCAGGATTCTGTCACAGAAAGCTGCATCTTGCAACGTGACTTGAGCAAAGAACATATTTATTTAGGTCTGGAAGGGAGTTCAAAGTTCTCATTTTACAGACAAAGAAACCTAGAGGAAAAAGGACCTGTGGTCCAAGGTCACACAGGAAGTCGCAGAACTAGGTTTCGAATCCAGGTCTTCTGACTTCAGACTCAGAGGGAGTTTCCACAGCACCCACGCTACATGCCCCAGTCAGGGCACAAGGGAAACGGACGAGGCCGAGCTCCCTCCCTCCCACAGTCCTATTAACAGCATCCATTCACCGGCCTAGGCGCCTAAAGGGGAGAGGCAACAAGGTCCGCGGCCCCAGGAGCATCGCCTAGGCCCCTTTCCCTCCCGCCTGGTCCCCTCCAGCCGGGCTGGGCGCGGCTTCACTCACCATCCTTCATCTGGACAATGTTGTTGGCGGCCACGCGGTCGGAGGCCACCAAGATGTAGTCGGGCCCCTGAATGCCGATAAGGTACTCCATGGCGGGCGGTGGGACAGGACAGGTCGCAGCTCGGGCCGGGCCTGCCTCCGGCCCCTTCTCACCGCCGGCTCACCGGTGAGACAGCACCGCGCAGGCTGACGGGGAGGAGGCACTGTCGCCGCCGCCGTCGCGCTCGGATGACGTCATGAGACCTCGCGAGAACTGCCAGCACCCCACGTCTGCTTGACCCCGGGAGAGGAGGGTTGCATGACAGCTCGCTCCCGCTTGGTGGGAAGGAACGGGGAGGGGCGTGGCTTAAGTCGTCCCAGTCCCGCTTCTTTTCCGCGCCTTTCCATTCGCGACCTGGGCTTCTCTAGCTCAGTCTGCTAGTGTGTTGTAAGATTCCTCAAGCCTTATTAAATGGCTTCTGTGTGCAAAAGACTGAGAGACTTGAAACACAAATTGAGACACAGTCCTACCTTCCTCCTCCTTTTTTCTTTTTCCCATTTTCCCCTTCTCCCCCACCACTGACCCTTTTCCCAAATTCTAACCCCATTGTCTCCCTCCTTCCTCCTTCCTTTTTCTCTCCTCCAGCTGCATCTCTCCCTCGTAGCTTCGTAGCTCTCCCTCTTCCCATCATGCCTCTCCCCTCCCTTTCAGCCCCACATACCTCCCTTCTTACCCCCTCCCTTCTGCCACAAGTTCCTCCTTCCCCCTTCTCCCTCTAATCCTCATACCCTTCCTCCTTCCCCCCAGCCCCAAGTACCTCCTTTCCCCGCTTTCCCTCTCAGCCTCACCTGCCTCCTTCCTTCCCCTCTGCCCCAA
>NW_020954553.1:14401599-14417199 GCF_900497805.2 Vombatus ursinus | reverse complement strand
GCCTCACCTGCCTCCTTCCTTCCCCTCTGCCCCAAGTACCTCCTTCCCCCCTTTCCCTCTCAGTCTCATCTGCCTCCCTTCTTCCCCTCTGCTCCAGGTACCTCCTCCCCTCCCCTCCCTCTCAGCCCCACATGTCTGCCTCCTTTCCTCCTTCTTCTTAGCCTGTTCTTCCTTCACCTTCCTCTCAATACCACATGCGTCCCTCCTTCCCTTTTCCTCTGCCCTAAGTTCTTCTTTCCCTCCTAGTCCCACATCCTTCCTCTATTCTTCCCTTCCCAGCCTTCAATCACTCTTTCCTCTTTCAATCCCATCTCAGCCCCTGTACTCTGCTTCCTTCCACTCTCCCTTCAACACCATATCCTCCTTACTCATTCCTTTCATCCCTCGTGGCTTTGTCAGCTTCTACTTTTCATCCTCTCTCTTCATATTTTCTCTCTGTCTCTTTCATTTCTCCACTTCTCCTTATGATTCTACGACTCTCAGGCTCAACCAGATTTGTTTAGCCACTTGCTCATCCATTATTGAAAAATACTCAGACCATTCAGGGTTTGCTCATCACCCTGGGAGAGGTGGCCCTCCAGGTTTTTCATTCTCTTGGTTTCCATAGTTATTGGAGTCCCTTCAAAAGCTGCATCTGTACACCTTCTTCCATGCCTCATTGTTTATCCAGCAGACACAGGGAAAGGTTGAAAACCTTCAATAGCTAGTTTCCTTCATGCACAGCTGCAGTCCCCTTCCTGTTCTCAGAGAAATGGAATTTTATCTCCAAACAACTATGAAAATAATGTTCCTCTTCAGGAACTTGGCCACCTTTCCCTTCTAAATTGTCCTTTTCTGCTCTCTTCTTTGGAAGAAAGAAGGAGTGCATAGCTCATCCATGGTTGGAAGCTGGAGAGATCATTGGAACCTTCCTCCTTTTAGAGAGATTCAATGGAGATCCTGTTCTGAATTGGGTAGTGACATTCCACTTCCCCCTTGGCTGATCATGTTTATGTCCACACAGTGATGTTTGCCACCACCTTCCCTATAAATGAGATGAGACAATACTTTGCTAATCTCAAAGTGCTATATGAATGTCAGCTACTGCTATTATGATCATTTTATTTAACCTACAACCTTCCTATGAAAGATGGAGTTCATCCTCTGAAAGTGTATCCTCTTAGGCAGATGAAGCATAATCAGGCAGCTAGGTGGTGCAGTGGATAGAGCACTGGACCTAGAGTCAGGAGGGCCTGAGTTCAAGATGCATCTCAAGCACCATCTTCTATAGGAACATTTCCTCATGTCTCTAATTACTAGAGTCCCCCTTTCAAACTACCTTGTATTTATTCTTTTTATGTTGATTCTATCTATATTCACATACGTACTTTTTGTCTCCCTCATGAGGATATAAACTTGAAAGTAGAAATTGTTTCATTCTTTATATTTGTATCACTAGGATCCAGAACAGTACCTGGAATATAGCAGGTACTTGATAAATGCTTATGGATTAATTGATTGATCCAGATCCATGACCTTGGAAAGAAAGGTTTTCATCAAGGGGTGTGGGCAAATGCCAGACTGCTAAGGGGTAATGAGGTTCCATGAAGTAGAGGCATCATGTGTAGACAATTTTTTCAAGAAATCCAATGTGTAGAGGAGAGGAGACATAAGACAGTAACTACATGGTGGGAGTAAAATAGTCAAAGAAAACCTTTTTTAAGGATAGGAAAGACCTGAGCCTTTTGTAGGCAGATGGGAAGGAGCAAGTGGCAAGAGAGAGAGTGAGGATGCATCAGAGAGAGAGAGATGACTATGAAGCAAGGTCCTGGACCATGAGGTAGGAGTCGAAGGGATAAGCATATACCTACTATGTACCAGACACTGCACTAAGTGCTTTTACACTTTTACAGATCTCATTTGATCCTCAGCACTTATAATAGGTGCTACTATTATCCCTATTTGAGGAAACTGAGACAAACAGGGGTTAAGTGAGTTGCCAAGAGTTACATAGCTAGTAAGTATCTGAAGCTGAATTTGAACTCAGGTCTTCCTGACTCTAGAATCAGCACACTATCCACTGTACCACAAGTTGCCTCTGGGTAGGAAAGAATAGGATCAAAATTACAGGGAATGATTAGTTTATGACTATTAGGAATACCATTCCTCTTCTATAACCAAAGAGAGTGGATATTGATGATGATGATGGTGATGATGATGATGATGATGATGATGATAATGTGAGGAAAGGAGGAGCAGCAGACCTAAAAGATCTCTGCTTAATGGACCTAAATCTTGTCCATGAAGTAGACATTGTGCTCATGAGCTAGGAGGTAGGTATGGATATACCTAGGGGTTTTAAAAGGGAAGAAAAAATTCAGAGCAGTGGCTTTGGAGAATGAGATGGGGAATTGACAGTGGCAGGGCAGGATAATTGAGTATCAGTGAGGTCTGACCTGAGGTTGAGAACCATGAATTTGTAGTAAATGAGATCAACCCCATTTCTTGATTTTTTCCCCCCAATAAAGCTCACCTGCCTAGGAGCAGGAACAGAAAAAAAAGTTGCCAGACAATTAGAGGTTGTCCATTGATTCAGGATATTGCTTTCTGTCCACTTAGAAAAGGGCAAATAGAACAGATTTGAAGATCCCTCACCATCCTGGTTTCCATCTTGTGTGTCAATGTCCCTCCTAAATATGGCTTACAGGGCTGAACATAATACTTCAGCAGGGATCTGACTAGCCCAGGATATGTAGGAATTATTGCCTCCTTAATTACAGAATTTCAGATTTTAAAAGGATCTTGGAAGCCATCTAGTATAATCCATATTTGAGTAAGAATAGTCTTGATAATACTTATTGAGATGACAAGTGGTCATCTAACTTCCTAGTGAAGGTGTCTAGTGAAAAGCAACCTACTATGCCCTGAGGTAGCCTTTTTAATTTTGGACTGCTCTAATTGTTAGAAAGGTTTTCTCCCCTTTACGTAGTGCCCTTTTTATGGCTACCCAAGTTCAGAGTACTGTTTGAGTTATTATCTGTTCAAAAAAAAAAAAACAGAAAACTCCAGCAAGAGTCCTCACCAACACAACTCTATGCCAGATCATACAAAATGACACATAAATTAAAAAATCTATTTAATTAAAACAGAATAGCAATGTGTAGCTAGACTCCAGACTCACTCTCCAAGAACAAAGGCCATTCTATCTCCCCTAGGAAGCAGCTCTGAAGGGTCAGAAGTATCTCTTCTCTAATGCTATTGCCTCAACCCCCCATTCTTGTGTGTCTCTCCCTGCCCCACCTAACCTCCAATGATTAACACCTCAATTCCATTTAACCAATTAATATTAATATTTACAAAGGGATATTTACTGTGAAGGCATAAGAAAAAAACATCAAAAGTTACAAACACTTGGGGCATACTCTTCCCTTTGCCATCTTAGTCCCTGGTGAGAAAGGACTCAGACTTAATTTCATTTCTGCATAACATTTGCCCCAGCAGGTTCACTTCCAAGTGGATGGAGTCCATATCTCTCCTACTGCTGGACTGGGTCAAACAGATAACTCAAGACTTTGTCCCACCTACCATTCCCCTATTTGGCCTCTGGCAAATCCTGGGATGGACTCCAGCACTGTTTAAAGAAGGTTCCCAAGGGGCAGTTAGGTGGTGCAGTGGATAGAGCACTAGCCCTGAAGTCAGGAGGACCTGAGTTCAAATCCAGCCTCAGACCAAACACTTGACACTAGCTGTGTGACCCTGGGCAAGTCTCTTAACCCCAATTGCCTTTAAAAAAAAAAAAAAGAAAGTTCCCAGGCCAGCTATCTCTTTATTTCCTACCAGCTGTACTCTTTTGGACTGGACTCCATTATTACCCTAGAAAACCTCATCACCAGGAAGCTCATCATCCTGTGAGACTGAATGAGCCTTGGTACTTAATGAGTACTTGGTACTTGGTACTTGGTACTTGGTACATCAGTACTCTAGGTACCCTCTACCCCCCTGATTGCAGGGTTAGAGGTTGGCAAAAAGAACTCCCAAAGCTTTCATTTAAAGAGGGGTCTCAGGCCAACAATCTGTTCATTTCCCACCATTTTCCTATTTCCCTCCTGTGGACTGGACTCCATCATGCTCTGTGCTGGGAACCTTCCCTCCGCTAGCACCCTTTCCCCCTCTTTTCAGCTTCCTTTTGTGTGTTAGCTTCCCTATTAGATTATAAGCTCTGTGAGATGAGGGATTGTCTTTCTTTTTAATATTTATATCCTTAGCATGGTACCTGGCACATAATAAGCACTTAATAGCTTCTTGCTTGTCCTTCATCCTCAAAGAGGACCAAAATGACATCACTATGTTGAGGTCAAAGTACAGTGTGTCCCACTGTGGCTGATCTGACCCATACAAGCTGGGAAGGCTCTACCACAGGTCAGGCACAAATAATCCACAAGAACATTTGCAGTAGCAATGTCTAAATTTGTGCATCTTATGTTTCTTTTTGAGCTACTGCAATTCTGATTTGCTCATTGAGCACAGCATTTTCTTTGATGTGGTCATACCATTCTGGGAGGACCTGTGCCAGTGTCTCTCATGTCTCCCAATCCATTACAAAATTCTTCAGAGAGACCTTGAGAGTGTCCTTGTATTGCTTCATCTGACTTCTGTGTGAGTGATTGCCTTGTGTGAGTTCTCTGTAAAATAGTCTTTTAGGCCAATGTACATTTGGCATTTGACCAATGTGGCCAGCCCATTGGAACTGCCCTCTCTGCAGTAGAGTTTGCTTGGCGGTTCAGTGCAAGAAAGGACCTCAGTGTCTGGTACCTTATCTTGTGAGGTGATCTTCAAAATCTTCCTAAGACAATTTAAATGGAAGCGATTCAGCTTCCTGGCATGGTGCTGTCCAGGTTTCACAGGCATAAAATGATGAGGTCAGCACAATGACTCTCTAGACCTTCATTTTGGTAGGAAGCCCAATATCTCTTCTCTCTCACACTTTCCTTCGAGCCTCCCAAACACTGAGCTAGCTCTGACAATGTGTGCATCAATCACATCAACTATGTGGACATTCCTGGAAAGTATATAGCCAAGTTCAGTGAATTTATTCACAGCATTCAAAATTTCCCCGTCTGCTGTAATGGATGGTTCCATGTAATGGATAGTGTAGTGCTAGCTGGTAGAGAACCCCTAATTTTGGGAGAATAACTATTAGGCCAAAAATTAGCACAAGCAGCAAAGAATCAACCCATACTTTGTTATATCTCAGCCTCAGTCAGACACTACATTGAATATGCAATCATCTGAGAACAAAAAGGCACGCACTAACTCTCCCTCCACTTTAGTCTTGGCTTGTATCCTTTTCAAGTTAAATAATTTACTGTCAGTGCTGTAACTGACCTCGACGCCATTTTCATCTTCAGACAAAATCATTGAAAACATTATGCTAAAAAGCGTGGAAGCAAGCACACATCCCTGCTTCACTTTATTGGTGATTGTGAAAGCGTGAGAGCATCGTCCGTTATCCAGAACCTGGGCAAACATAAGGCCATGAGACTGATGTACAATACTGATGAACTTCTCTGGGCACTTACCAAATGTTTATTGACTGACTGCTTTCTCTCCTGACTTCTCAAAATTCACAGGTTATAACCATCCTCAATGTGCTTTAAAAGAAAAATATAAACACGACAGAAAAAGGAGCAGCAACAGGATCATGTGATCTCCGCTGGTTCCAAGTGAGACACATCTTAAGGCCCCTTCCTCGCTTGGAAACCCTCGGCAGCTTATCCTCCTTTGCCAATGGTAGGCAAGCCAGAAGGAACCAAAGCCAAAAGACTTGCCCTGGCTGGTTTATGCCTTTTGAGTTCAGTCCAGCACCACCAACTTCTTCACCCTGTATTTAGTGAACCTGAACCAGTTACAGAATGTCTATACGTGCTCCAAATCGAGGAATTCCATTATCTATTATCATGCCATTCCACAAGCAGGCTCTCCAGCCTCTACTAAATGGGGATTACCCCAATTATACTACCAAATAACAAAAGGTTTCATTGGTTAATGTGGTAGGAGTGATATCCTGACCCCTACCCCCATGCAAGTTAGGACAATTTTTCCTCAAAAGGCAAGGAAACCATTTTCAAGACTTGATTGGCTTAGGGGACAAAAGGTTTAGAATGTGAATGTCACTTTCTGGTTACCTGAGTGCAAAACACGCATGAGCTCTAGGTGATCTCTGATGCTTGCCTGGTATACCACAATGGACAACTCAGCCAGAGGAACTGAATCCATTTGGGGTGTCCCTGATGCATATCCTCATTGAATATCCTTTTCTTTCCTTTCCTTTTTCTTTTTCTTTTCCTCTTTTTTTTGGCTAGGCAATGGGGTTAAGTGACTTGCCCAGGGTCACATAGCTAGTAAGTGTTATGTGTCTGAGGCCAGATTTGAACCCAGGTCCTCCTGAATCCGGGGCTAGTGCTCTATCCACTTCGCTACTTAGCTGCCCCTGAATATCCTTTTCTTGCTATGATTAAGTAAATCTCTTGACGTAGACTGTCTAATTCCATTCCAATAGGGAACATAAACTACCATGGAACAGTCTGGAATCTGGCTCAACCTGGAATAGGTAATAAATGTTCCCTGTACCTAGACGTAAATAGTAGCCATCTCTTGTGACTCCAGGTGAGTATTAGTCAGTTTTATATTTATTTAATCATTTAATCACTCTATTTCCTCAAAATATGGAGAGAAGAACATGGCCATACCAAACTCATAGTATTGGTATTGAGGCTTAGAGTCTGAATGAAGCCTAATCAGCTTCCCCTTCATCTCAGTGTGGCAATATAGAGAGAACTGACTTTACACCTAAGTAGTTAAATGTCATAATGGACAGAGTTCTGGGCTTGGAGTTCTGAAGACCTGAGTTCAAATCCAGCCTTATTGGCTGTATGACCCTAGCAAGTCACTTAACCTCTCAATCTAAATTTCCTTATCTGTAAAGTTAGGATAATAATAACCACTACCTCCCAGGGTTGTTGTAAGGATCAAATGATATAACATTTGTAAAGTGCTCATAAGGCAAAATGTCTGGCCCATCATAGGCCCTTAATAAATGTTTGTTTCCTGCCTCCCCTTACAGAATTTTGGACATTAGCTTTTTTTTGGTGGCCCTGGGACAACCGTCTACTCATAATAAGCTTGCAATTCATTATATTTCTATTAATGCAGCTTAAGATTACATTATCTGCTTTAGCCTCTGTAGCACACTATTGTCTGTTGCATTTGGAATCAGCTAAATATACTAGTCTTTTCCCTGTGAATTGTTATATGATTCTCTCTCCCTAGGTACAGTTGATTTTTTTCAATCTAATTGCAAGACTTTATATTAATCTCTCTTACACTTCTTTAAAAAAAGTTATACTAGTGAGTCTATTGCCACCTTTACATGCTTAGTACCTTCTTTTCCCCTCTACACATGCTGCAGTCCAGCCAAACTGGCCTTCTTACTGGTTTTCATTCATGGTACTGCATTTTCCTTTTCCATATCTTTTAATTGGTTGAGCATATCTTCCTCACTTCTGCATCTCAGGATCCTCAACTTCCTTCAAGCTCAACTCAAATCTCTACCTTCCACAGGAAGCCTTTCCTCATCCTCCCAGCTGCTAGTGATTTTTCCCCCAAAATATCTTGTACCTATTTGATATATACCTATGTAATAGGGGGACCAATGGGGTTGCAGTTCTTCCAGTATGTTCATCAACTCTGCCTGGTGCTAACCCACAGAGATGCTCGGGGTACATGCTTCTGGAAATGAGTGATGATGTGAAATGCAGGGCATAGCCCTCCACTGCAGAACAAAAGGAGATTCTATGACAGTCTCCTGCCTGCTTACTGAGTGGTGATAAAAAGTCTTTTAATTGGTTATGGAGTCAAACTTCAGGGGAGGAGGGGAGGTGGAATCAGAGTCTCTCTCTTTCCTGATGGCAAAGGGGAAAATTCTGTAAGCCTTCAGGTGGGGAGAAAGACCTTGGGCCAGGCTGCTATGTAGTCTTTATCACCTGGTACTATTGTTTTCCAGTCTCTGTTGCATTTCATTTTTTTTCCTGCTCTTAGAGAAATGAGTGTAGCAGATAGATCAGACTAGATTATGACTTCATGAACTTTGAAAGTTAGAAAGAGCTGCCAAAGGTCCAGGAACTGGAATCCATACCAGAGTTTGCAGGCAGGTGAGCCCAGGGAGGATCCAGCCCAGCTGGCATGATCTACTTGCATGGCTTGACCCAGACCATCAGTGCATCAAACTGGCAGCCCAGACACCATGTCCTGAAAGCAAGGGAGTGGGTGACTCATCCGTTAGCCATGTTGCTTTCAGAAGAAAACTTGATGGCAGGAATGTTTGCAGCAACCACCTAAAGTCTGCATCCACTGACCCCAGAAAAGTATAGGCAAGAGTGTACCCTGGTTTGGGGAGATGTGCTTGTGCTTTGGATCTTACTATATTTTCTCAGTAAACATATATTCATAAAAGCTGATTGGAGTTAATTGCTTATCAATTATATTAAAGAGATGTCAGCTGGGGCAGTAACTAGTACCAGCAAATGCTGGCAAATTGGCAGTAATCATTAACTATTAATATTAGGGGGAACACACTAGAATGGGAGCTAGAGGCAATAGCATGAGCAGAATCACCCTGACCTCTCAGGGTTACTTTTAGAACTCCAAGTAGAGATATATGAAGCCAAGCTCTAGGGACATATAAAGAGATAGCCCTTCTCCTTAGCAAGGCAAACCCTTCTGCATGCACAAGTGATCATATTGTCTCCTGTTTACCCCAACAGATTTTCATCCCTACTCTTTCAAAACTGAATTCATTATCTTCCCCCCATCAAACCCTCTCCTTTTTCTATCTTCCCTATTATTGTCAAGGGTACCATTGTTCTCCCAGGTACCCAGGCTGGCAACCTAGGTATCCTCCTCCTCCTCCTCTTTCTTCTTCTTCTTCTTTTTCTTCTTCTTCTTCTTCTTCTTCTTCTTCCTCTTCTTCTTCTCTCTTTCTCTATCTCTCTCTTATGATCATGCGCTTGCGCGCACGCACACACACACACACACACACACACACACACTCATGTCCAATCAGTTGTCAAGGCCCAAAGTTTTGACCTTTGTAACCTCTTTCATATACACTCCCTTCTCTCCTCTGGTACAGCCACCACCCTGGTACAGGTCATGCCTTGACTATTGCAATACCCTGCTGGTTGCTTTCTTGGACAGAATCTCTCCTCACTCTAGTCCATCCTCCATTCAGCTTCCAGTGATTGTCTGAAAGGGTTGGTCCACCCATGTTCCTTCAATACTCAGTAGATTCCAGCGGCTTACTCCAGGATCAAATATACAATCTTCTGTTTGATGGAAAAAACTCTTCATAACCTGTCCCCCCTTTCCAGTATTCTTACATCCCTCCATTCTTTGATTCAGTGACACTAGTCTCCTTATTATTTCTTAGACAAGACACTCCATCTCTCAGCTCCAGGCATTTTCACTGGCTGGTCCCATACCTGGAATGTTCACCCTCCCCATCCTTATCCTCTGACCTTCTTCAAGTCCCAGATAAAATTCTACCTTCTTATAGGAAGCTTTTCCTAATCCTTCTTACTTTTAGTGCCTTCCTTCTGTTGACTGTTTCCAATTTGTCCTATATGTGGCTTGTTTGTATATAGTTGTTTGCATGTTGTTGCCCCCATCAGACTGTAAGTTCCTTGAGGGCGAAGACTGTCTTTTCTCTTTCTTTGCATCTACAGTACTTAGCACAGTGCCTGGCACATAGTAGGTACTTAATAAATATTTATTTACTGATTGACCTTCTGAAAGAAGTCTTTCTTAGAAAGAAAGACTTTCTAAGTCTTCTGTGAAAATATTTTGGAAATATCCTGTTTCCCAGAGCTAAGGCCCAGCAAGCAGGCAGCACCCTGAGCTTGGCATAACAGCAATCCTTTGCACTCTGGATGATCTCACCCTCTGACAAAGTGTATTGCACCAGGTGTTCACTCCCCCTATTTCCCAGGGACCTGAGAGTCAACATCTATCATGTCTCTGACATGCTCCCAATCCCTGTTCCTTGGACTGTGCTCCTGTTCCTATCATAGAACTCTGGTTCTGTACTCCATAGAGTAATCAAAACCCCCAAAACTTGGGGTAATACTGTTCCCACAGGACCCACGGGAACTCAAGACCTAAAAATGATTATGTCATAGTCCAGTCCACTTATGTATAGAAGTATTGCCTGTGCCCCAACATGGTAAGCTCTCCTACTCAGGAGGACTTCCACTTGCAAGTGTTTTCCTCACTCTGAAACTAATTAAACCACTACTTGATTTACAGACTCATCCAGTCTGGACTGCATTCGAAATTCTGTTGACACTTCCTTAGGCTTAATGCCCTCTTTCTGAGATTATTTCCAATCTATCTTGTTTGTAGCTTGTTCTTACACAGTTGTTTGCATGTTGACTCCCCCATAGACTGTGAGCTCCTTGAGAGTACAGACTATATTTTGTTTTTCTTTATATCCCCAGGGCTTAGGACAATGCCTGGTACATAGTAGGCACTTAATAAATGCTTGATCACTGACTGAACTGACTTCCCAGTGCAAGTGGGAGTTGGGATAAGTATCCCCAGTGTCTATATATGTATACATACACACACATATGCTACAGGAGCATCCTTGAACCAGTTCAAAACCACTCACTAAAGTCATTGTTAAATTTTCAATGTGAATATTTTACATCTTCGAAATAGGCAAAAGGAGGCTTCATTTATTGTTTTGTGGATGGTCTAGACTTAAGAAAGTGATGGGAAAAGTGTTAATAGTACAGATCAGACTTCAAGTGTGCCTATATTTTCTTTTGGGGAATATTGTCCTTTTGGGAAATACCAACATACCCCTGGAATGCCTACATTTGTACTTGTTATGTCCCCCAATAGATTGTAAACTCCTTGAAGGCAGGAACTGTTTTCAATTTTTCTTTGTATATCCAGCACTTAGCACAGTGCCTGGCACATAGATGATACTTAATAAATGCTTATTGAGTCTTTGATTATTTAGATGATTTTGAATCTTGGTTCTCTTACCCAGTAATATTAAAAATAATAATAAATATAAATGACATTTATGTAGCACTATAAACTGTATAGAAGCTTATAATGCACCTTATTGCACTATTCCATGTGAGCTAAAAACTACAAGTATTGTTATCTCCATTTTACAGATGAAAAAGCAGAGATTCAGAAACGTTAAGTGACATATTCAAGGTCACACAATTAGTAAATTTCAAGAGTGGCAATTGAAACACCAGTTTTCCTGGCCTGGCACCCTCCTCACTATGCCATGGTGATGAGAAGAGATCTAGGATCAGAGATATAGGGAATGCCTATATTAAGGAGGCGTGAGACTTCAGTCCCAAATTTACCATTTACTTCACTATGTGACCTTTGAAGGTAACTCCACCTCACCATGCTTCAGTTTGTCCACCTGAAAAAGGAAGAAGCCCATCTCTATTTCTCCCCAGGGAATGAGCTTGAAGTGTGTGGGGCCCTCACAACACAGACTTAGGTACTGCCAACCTTCACAGCAGATTCAGATGACCCAAGGGCTTTTGGAAAAGTGATACCTCCTCATTCCTCCTCCCTGTTCCCAGGGATCCAGGGTCACATCTGTTTATGGCCAAAAACACAATGTTGTCTCTGAGGGGTTTGATGCTCTAATGCAGCCCCAGGAGAGCTAAGCTGAGCCATGTCAGGACTGTTTCTGTTGCCAGACAACCTGGTAGCTTGGTGTGATTGGTGCACTTAGACCATCACTTACTCTTAATCGTCATTCGGGGCTTGTTTGTTTTTTTTTGTTTGTTTTTTTTTTGTTTGTTTGTTTTTGACTAGGCAATGGGGTTAAGTGACTTGCCCAGGGTCACACAGCTAGTGTCAAGTGTCTGAGGGTGGATTTGAACTCAGGTCCTCCTGACTTCAAGGCCAGAGCTCTATCCACTGCATCACCTAGCTGCTCCTGGGGCTCGTTTTAAAAATCCCCTTTTTACTCATGATGGAAAATGCTATCCACAACCAGAGAAAGAACTATGGAGGCTGAATGCAGATTAAAACATACTATTTTCTCTCTCTTTTTTTCTTTCTAGTGGTTTTTCCCTTTTGTTCTGATTCTTCTCCCACAACTTGACTAAAGTAGAAATATGTTTAATATGATTATACATATATAGCTGAAAAAAATCCTCTTTTTAAAAGTCAGGAGTATGGATACAATGACTTTCTGAACTGAATAGGTCCAAGTAAGTCTGTGGCATTGCAACTTTCATGGTACTTAAAAAGAAGTCCCAGACGTGATTGGAGGAGCTTCATGAAGACAGGTAAATTAATTTACTGTTGGTGGAGCTGTGATGTTGGCCCAAACATTCTGGAAAACAATTTGGAATTATTCTTTATAAAAAAAGTAACTAAAATGTTCATACCCTTTGACCCAGAGATCCCATTGCTAAGTATATACTGACAAGGTGGTCAAAGACAGAAGAAAAAAGCTGTCATTTAGAGTGTAATATTCGTTGCAACACTTTTTTTTTTGGTGGTAAAGAACTTGAAACAAAGGAGGCACTCATTAACTAGGGATGGGGATAGAGCCTGGACCTGTGTTTTCATTGGTATTGAGAACTCCCAGAAGAGCTAAACAAATTGTGGTGATTTTTCACATCCAATAGATAGGAAAATGACAATTGTTGAAGGGGCAGCAGCAAAACAGGCATATTAACACACTATTGGTGGAGCTCTAGATTGATCCAGTCATTCTGACAAGCAAAAAGTGTCCCCAATGTCATTAAACTATTTACCCTTTGACCCAGCAGTATTGCCACTATATTGCAAGATCAAAGAAAGGGGGAAAGGACCCATATGTCCAACATTATTTATAGAAACTTCTTTTGTAGTAACAAAGAATGAGAAATTAAGGATGTGTCCATCAACTAAAGAATGGCTGAACAAATTATAGCATATGAATGTAATGGAATACTACTGTGCCATAAGAAACGATGACAAGAATGGTTTCAGAGAAACCTGAGGAGACTTATATGAACTGATACAGAATGAAGTGAGCAGAACCAGGAAAATACTTTATACAATAACAACAATAGTATAAAGAAAACAACTTTGAAAACTCTGTTCAGTGGAATGAACTATGATTCTAGAGGGCTGATAATAAAGCATGATACCCTCCTCTTGACAGATTGGTGATAGATTCAAGAAGCGGAATAAGATATATATATATATTATATATATACATACATACATATATACCTATTTTCAGACACAGCTAATGTGAAAATTTGTTTTGCTTGACTATGCATACTTGTTATGAGGATTTTTTTTTATTTTCCAATGGGACATAGGGCAATTAAGGATGAAGGGGGCAGATAGTGTAGCAATAAGAAAAAAAAGAGAGTTATTGGGGCATCTTTTTAAAATTTTAGAGAAGGGAACAGAGGGAAAGTCAGAAAGAACAATAGCTAAGTAGGGTGGTTTTGGAAACTAGAAGATAAACTTACTATATACTTCAAAAGAAAAGAAAGCTTTATATAATAGAGATCTGCAGTTTCATGTACAATCTTCTTTTTCTGTTCTATTGTGTATACTGTGTATAGCTCAGTTTATTAGATGTTTGTTAAGTTAAAATAAGAATAAAAAATTCAAAATGCAGTGATGGAATATTATTGCATCATAAGAAGAAACAAATATAAAGAATTCAGAAAAATATAGGAGTTACATAAACTGATGCATAAACAGGAAAACTATACATAATAATTACAACAATGTAAATTAAAGAAACAGCAAGCAATTATAATGACTCTGCTTGTCTTGGGGAAAAATTTGAGAAAATGCTCTTCCCATTTCTACAGATGTGGAGGACTAAAGATGTGGAATATTTTAGATATTCTGAGATGCTTCTGTATTTCCTCCTTTCTTATCTTTCTCCCCAAACTTTTCTGATTTAAGTTGGATGACTTCTGTAGAACTCTGGAGAAGATTGTTCAGAGGGTTGGTGGGCTTCTGGTACTCTAGAAATGTTCTTGGCATATAGGTCCTTTGTGAATGAGTGAGATTGTCCTAATAGCTATAGCTCAGCTGGTAGACTGCTGCTCTAGATTTGAGGGCAAACAAAATGAAAAAGCAATTGCAAGAGAATAACTATAGGTCAAGCAAGACAAAGCTTCATGACTACCATCATTCTGATACCTGTGGGGAGAGGCTGCAGCCTTGTTTTCTAGAGATGATGAGGAAAGTAGGAGGCACCTTTCAGTCTGATATAGTTTGGGCATAGGGTGACCCCAGAGGTGTTAGCATAATTAGGGAGCCAGAGCATTTGAGCTGCTGGGACAGGAAGGCAATAGTTGCTGCCAGTTGCCCTGACAAGAGCCCCACCTCTCTCCTGCTTTGAGGTCCCTTCAGGCAGTAGACAAAATCAAGGAGATCCAGAGCTGATAGACTGATGATTACCAAAGTGGTCCTCATAATGTGGCTATAGAACTGATTGCTTTGACAAGAAAGAGAGCAAGAGAGTTGGGTGAGAGCACTTGGGGGCAGAGTAACATGGATCTAGGAGTGTGAAGTTCCTGTAGGATTTTCCTTCTTTGTGTTTGTGTTCCTGAAATATCATGAACGGGGGGAAGTCAAAATCCCGGAAAAAGAGCAAATGTATTGATTTTTAAAAGGGAAGGGGGGTGGTTGGAGCGAATAGAACCTACCAACAATAGGCCAGTGAACTAGACTTCAATTATTAGGAAAATTCTAGAATGGATTATTAAAGAAATGACAAACGAGCATCTAGAAAAGGAAGCAATGGTTACAAAGACCCTGGAAGAGATGATACAGGCTAAGCTTCTTTCCTTTTTAGGCTGGGTAACAAGACTAGTAGATGAGGGGGCCACAATTGACATAGTTCACTTGAACTTTATCAAAGCTTGACAAAATATCTCATATTATTTACGTGAAAAAGATGAAGAAATTTGGACAGGGTCATCATACAGGGTGTCCCACAAGTCTGAGTGCAGTGTTAAGATATTAAGGTTTAACATTGCAGTAAGACACCTTGTAGGATACTTTCTACGGTTAGATGGATACAGAGCTAGCTGAGATGCCAAACTCCAATTAATGGTTAAACGACCGCAACAAGAGGTCTTCAATGGAGGTCCCCAGGGATCTGTGCTTGGCTTTGAGTGATCTAACACTTTCGTCCCTGACTTGGATAAAGGCATGGATGACGTACTTATTACATTTGCAAGATAACACGAAGCTGGGAGGAATAGTTCACATATTGAATGACAGAGTCGGGATCCAAAAAGATGTAGATAGGTTGGAGTATATGCTGAATAAGATAAAATTTAATAGAGATAAATGAAAGTCTTGTGTTCGGGTTAAAAAAAATCAACTTCAAAAGTCTGGTTTGGGGAAAGTATGCTTAGACAGCAGTGCAAATGCAAGAGATCTCAAGGCTTCAGTAGATTTCAAGTTCAATATGAGTGACTGGTTTGCCAGGTGCATTGAGAGGCCTGTGGGTGCGTCGAGAGGCCTGTGGGTGCGTCGAGAGGCCTG
>NW_020954553.1:14379096-14401589 GCF_900497805.2 Vombatus ursinus | reverse complement strand
AGGCCTGTGGGTGCGTCGAGAGGCCTGTGGGTGCGTCGAGAGGCCTGATTTCCAAGAATAAGGAGGTGATAATTGTTTTGTACTCTGCATTGATCATACCACATCTGGAGTACTGTCTTTAGTTCCTCGTGTCACTGTTTAAGGAGGACACAGATGAGCCAGAGAATTCACAGGAGGGAAGCCAGAATAGTGAAGGTCCTAAAGTCCACGTTATAAAAGGAGAAGGAGGAAGTAGGTATTCTCAGCCCAAAGAAGACAAGACTCAGAAGGACGTGATAACTATGTTCAAATATTTGAAGGATATCATATGGAAGAGGTATAAAACTTTGCTTTTGAACTGAGGGGAGAATCAGGAGCAAAGGGTGGGAGTTACAAAGAGGTAAATTTAGGTTGGAGATCAGAAAAAAAAAGAAACTTGCTGACAACTAAAGTTGTTTCAGAGTGGGCTGCCTCAAGAGGTATTGGGTTCCCTATCTTTGGAGATCTTTAAACTGACACTGGATGACCAGTGCCAGGTATAGTACAGTGGGGATTATTTTTCAGTTTGGGATTGGACTGAGATTCTTTCCATCTTTAAAATCCTGTAATTCTATGTTGCTCTTTGTTGTGTGGGTCCCTAGGCAAATCCCGCGTGCCGCTTTGTGATTTGAGCTGCCCGAGGTCTTGGATTTGAGGGCTTATGATTGGGTCACAGTGTCAGTGATAGCTTCATCCTTTGCATTTTTTGAGGTCTTCTTTGTTCTCTAAAGTGAGACTGGGTCAGACCTAGATTTAAGAGACCAGGGTACGTATCCCAGCTCTGATACTTCCTGGCTGTGTGACCATAAGCTAGTCAATTAAGTTCTCTGAGCCTTAGCTTTCTTATCTCAGAAATAAGTAGCATTCAATTAATTAACAAGTTTTTATTAACTGTACAAGAATAATATCTATAGTATTTATCTCATAAGGGTATTGTGAGGAAAGTAGTTTGTAATGCCCACTGATCTTATGTAAATCTAAGTCATTACTAGAAAGAGGAAGGGGCACATATCTGGCAAATTGGCAATGATGACAAAAGATGAGGTTTAGTTAGTAGTCAATGTCGGAGGGGTTGGGGAAATACAAGCACACAAAAGCTGGAATTGTGAATTGGTCTAGCCCCTCTGGGAAGCAATTTGGAACTGTGAGTAGAAAATTATGAGAATGACCATGCCTTTTAGCACAGAAATTCCACTTTTAGGTGTATATAACCCAAGGAGCCCAATGACACACGCAAAAAGGGTCTCCTAAAATGCAAAGAACTAGAAAAAAAGTAGATGTCCATTGATTGAGGAATTACTAAACAAGTTACAGTGCATGAATGTAATAGATTATTGCCGTGCTGTAAGAAATGATGAATATAATGAATACAGACTGAGAAAACAGAAAAACATATGAATTGATACAAAGTGAAGTAAGTAGGAACAGGGAAATAATACACACAATGACAACAATGTAAATGAAGAGAATAAGAATGATACAATCAAAACTGAACAATCAACAAGCAAGTGTTAAGAAATTGTGGTATGCCAGGCACTGTGCTAAGTTTTGGGTGCTGCAGAATTGTAATAAGCAAACTTGGACTCAAGGAAGAGGCAGGAAAAGAAACAACATTCTTCTGCTTCCTTTCAGAAGTGGAGATAGTGGGTACTGAACACTGCATATATCGTCAGCTTATTTTTTTGAATTGTTGATACCTTTTGCTGAACTTTTTCATAATTTTTAATCTTTTGTAACAAATGATTGCTCTCTGGGAGGAGAGAAGGGAAGGGATACATTGGGAATTGTTGGTAATGTAGAAACAAGACATCAGTAGAAAAAAAAATTAAAGAGGGGAATAGATAAGATGACTTTTCAGTGTTTCAGAAAGTTAGGTAGTGCTAATGCTTAGAGCGCTGGACCTAGAGGCAGGAAGACATGAGTTCAAATCCAACTTCAGACGCTTACTAGCTATGTGATCCTGAGCAAGTCACTTAATCTCTGCTTGCTTCAATTTCCTCAACTGTAAAATGGGATGATGATAATGGTTAATTGCTTGTTGTCTTGTGTTCTCAAAGAGGACCAAAATAACATCACTATGTTAGAGTCAAGTGACCATGTGTCGGACTGTGACTAATCGGACCGATACAAGCTCAGAAGGCTCTGCCACAGGTCTGGCACAAAGAGTCCATGTGAACATTTGGAGAAAATTTTCTAAATTTGCATATTTCACATTTCTTTTGAGCTACTTCATTTCTGCTTTGCTCATAGAGCACAGCACCTTCTCTGGGTAGTCCTGTGCCAATGTCTCCCATGTTACACAATCAATTCCAAAGTTCTTAAGAGAGACCTTGAGAGTGTTCTTGTATCGATTTTTCTGACTATTGAGTGAGTGCTTGCCTTATGTGAGTTCTCTGTAAAATAGTCTTTTAGGCAAGCATACTTTTGGCATTTGAACAACATGGCCAGCCCATCACAGTTGTGTTCTCTGCAGTAGAGTTTGAATGCTTAGTTAGAGAAAGGACCTCAGTGTGCGATACCCTATCCTGCCAGGTGATCTTCAGAATCCTCCTAGAATAATTTAAACGGAAATAATTCAGTTCCTGGCATGGCACTGGTATGCTGTCCAAGTTTCACAGGCATACAACAATATACTACCTGCCTCCCAAAACTGTTGTGAGGGAAAGATTAGATAATATTTGTAAAGCACTTTGCAAACCTTAAAAGCACTATATAAATGGTAGCTATTATTATTAACTTCCTCATT
Source organism: Vombatus ursinus (assembly GCF_900497805.2). Taxonomy (NCBI): domain Eukaryota; kingdom Metazoa; phylum Chordata; class Mammalia; order Diprotodontia; family Vombatidae; genus Vombatus; species Vombatus ursinus. The sequence goes on along the minus strand of NW_020954553.1, from coordinate 14,398,825 downwards.
TCTAATATGAGGTTCCATCTACTTTTTATTTATAACCCTGATCTCCTTCCCACCAAAGAATTTTTTGACACCATAACATAATTTCTACATTTGTGGCACCAATAGATCTTCTTAGATGCCTGGGCTGAGGAATGCATCCTTTGTAGAGGAAACCACAGAAAACCTTCTCTCTCTGGGTAGTGGGGATGGGGCACAGGTACAGATCCTTCTGCCTCACTGATTTCTAGAAAGGCAGGTTGGCACAAAACTTTGGGTCTTAGGTTCAAATCCTGTCCGTGGAACTTGCTAGCTGTGTAACCATGGACAATTCACTTAATTTCATTTTCTTCATCTGCAAACTAAGAATAATAGCATCTGTATCACCTACTTCACAGGACCTTGGTAGTTCTCAAATGAGATAATAACAAGGTGTGTACTGGAGCCAGCTGTAACCAGTGAGAAACAATTCTTAAATTTTCAACCTGAGCATTTTACACCTCAGAAATTGGCAAACCTACAAATGAGGGCTTGATTTATTATTTTGTTGGTTGACTAAACTTCAGAAAGTGATGGAGAGAATGTTAATCGTGCAGGTACAACTCAGCAGTGTCATGAATATATCCCTCCCCCACCACAGGCCAGTTGTTAAATATTTCTGAGCACATTCGTGATATTAACTGACTTTGTTATGTCATCTTTAAAGTTTGCAAAATGCTTTATATTATTCCATATTAATAGCAATATGAGCATTATTGAGTAAAATATCCATTTTTTTGCATAGTAATACTCTTTATTTATTTTAGCATATTGAAGTAAAATGGAGTGAAGGAACCATGGAATGTATAAGAAATTATTTAAAGGAACAGAAAGCATAATTTTAAGCAAAATTATTGCTATATCTTTTAGGAAATAAAAATCACAGAATCATAAGATTTAGGTTTAGAAGTGAATTTAGAGATTCTTTAGTTCAGTTTTTCATTTTGTAGATAAAAGAAGCAGAGAGAGAGGTAAAAATGACCCAAGGTCACATTGCTTGTTAGTGGCAGGGCCAACTGGGATCAGAACCTTAGATCTCCTCATTCTTTCACTTATACCATGCTTGCAATACATGGATTAATCTGGCTTTCGGGAAATTATAAGTCTAAAAAGCAGAGTTGTAAGTGTAAAATACTTACAGATGAGGAGATTGATACCGGGATGTTAAGCAATTTGACCAGGACCACATTTCCATGATTTTAACCCAGGTCTTCATGACTCATATTCAAGCATCCTATCATCTAGAACAACAATTCCCCACAAAGAGCTTTTGTTTATTTAGGTTGTATCTATTGATATTTGTTGTTGTTGTTGTTTTCCGGTTGTGTCTGATTCTCTGTGACTCCATTTGGGGTTTTCTTGGCAAAGATACTGGAGTGGTTTGCCATTTCCTTCTTCAACTCATTTTATAGGTGAGGAAACTGAGGCAAACAGAGTTAAATGATTTGTCCAGGGTCACAGCAAGCGTCAGATTTGAACCTAGGAAGTTGAGTCTTCCTGACTTCAAGCCTGGCACTCTATCCATTGCACCACCTAGAAATTAAAACATCTTAGTATTATTAGGAAAATAGTTTTAACTTCGAGGACCTGAAAGGGTCTTGGGAACCTCCAGGGCTCCTTGGATCACACTTTGAGAACCACTGCTTTACACTACACTGCTTCAGGGATACCTACACTTTGCAAAAACTGTGAAGAAAAGAGAAGGTTCAAAGAGAGAAAAATTTCTATAGCAAGGAAGCTATAAATGGGACAGCAAGGCAGATCCACCATTCTGACTGGTTCCCAATTGCCTGTGGCTGCCCTGGCTAAATTAAGTGCTCAGTGCATAAATCAAAGCAGGGGGGAAGCTTCCAGCCACCTGACAAGAAAATGACATACTCTTCCCAGGGGGCTGATGGGAGCGGAGGGTGCGTCCTGTGTGCAGCCAATATGAAGCCTAGGGGGAGTTTTGCTTTTTAAAAAATCATTTTTTCCCCTTTAAGGTATCTCCTTCCACCCTGCTGGAAGAGGTGACATGGGAGAGAACACTTAAAAGGGGGAGGGGCAGGGAGAAACAGTTGAGCCTTCACAACTATCAGACCCTATCTGTTTCTCTCTCTTGTTGATTTCCACTGTGCCTTGGGGGTAATTAAAATGTTGAGGCTGTGACTGGAGATGGCTGATGAGGCTGGGCTTCTTCTTGGGGCTGTAGGTTCTTCTCATCCTCCCCGTCTTCTCCTCCACCCATCCTGAAGTGTGGAGGAAAAAAATCAACGTGTCCACTGTGGATTATATGACCACTAGGGTTCCTTCCAGTTCTAAGTTCCTTTATTTTAAGATCCCGTTTCTCTTCCACCAAACCCTTGCCATGGCCCTTCTCCCCCCTCCTTCTGGGAAACAACAGCAAAAATAATAATAATAATGAAGCAGTGATAAAGCAGTTAATTTGTGCCAAGCACTGTGCTAAGTGCTTTATAAATATCATCTCATTTGATCCTCACAACAACCCTGGGCAGTAGGTGCTATTGTTTTCCCTATTTTATAGTTAAGGAAACAGAGGCAAACAAAGGTTAAGTGACTTGTCCAAGGTCACCCAGCTAGTGAGTGTCTAAGACCGGATTTGAACTCTAGTCTTCCTGGGCTCTATCCAGGAATCAAATTCATATCTAGGAATATCTCGTTGGCTTGTTATTCCCTTAACTGAGGGCAGTAAAGGATAGATAAACATACTGGGCCTTAGTTTCCTTATCTATAAAATGAGAAGGTTTTATTAGATGGCATGTAACTGATGCTAGCTATTATTAAGCTTCTAGAAAACCAGCTACTCAGGATCTGGATAGGAGACCAAGTATTCTCTGAATAAAGCAGGGGCTGGAGGTGAGGATCTTTAAGACCCAGTGAGAATGTAGGAAGATATACCATTTAATGGCTAGTGTAGAAACTAGCTGCTTATTCCCCAAGAGGATCCATAGACATGTGCAAGCCTAGGTGACCCAGTCAATAAACCTGGATTGTAAAAATAAACCTGTAAAATAGCCCTGGAGTGAGAAAGACCTAAGTTCAAATCTGGCTTCAGACACTTGCCTACTGTGTGACCCTGGACAAGTCACTTAACCTCAGTTATCTCATCTGCAAAATGTTTTGCAAACCCTAAGGCATTGTATAAATGGTAGTAATTATTATTATTTTCAATCATACCTAGGCAGCTAGGTGGTGAAATAGATAGAGCACTGGCTTAATGTCAGATGACTTAAGTTAAAATTTGTCCTCAGACACTTACTAGCTGTGTGATCCTGGACAAGTCACTTAACCTCTATTTGCCTCAGTTTCCTCAACTGTAAAATGGGGATAATAACATCACCTACCTCCCAGGGTTGTTATGAGGATCAAATGAGATATTTGTAAAGTGGTTAGCACAGTGCCTGGTGCATAGTAGGCTTTGTACAGATGTTTATTTCCTTACCCCTGCCCTTACCCCCTTCAATGTGTAAGGCAAATTCAGTTGGGAAGAGGGCCTATATTTTTACCCTACTTATTTGCAGTGTACCATGTTTCTAGGCTGCTGCCTACGCCAGTGCAGAAAGCATGGATTTCTGCTTCCTGGACAATGCTCTCTTTCTCTTGCTCAACAGGAGTGTGACATGCTAAAAACAAGGAAATATAATAGGATCTTTTTTTGAATAGTGGAGAGTTCATAAAATAAAGCTTTATTTCATTTCTTTTTTGGGGGGTTAGGCAATGGGGTTAAGTGACTTGCCCAGGGTCACACAGCTAGTCAGTGTTATGTGTCTGAGGCTGGATTTGAACTCAGATCCTCCTGAATCCAGGGCTGGTGCTCTATCCACTACACCACCTAGCTGCCGCTTAAAGGTTTACTGTATAACAGTAACAAGAGCAAAGGTCTTGGAATCAAAGTACCTAAATTTGTGTCTTGGCTTTGCTTACTCATTTCCTAGTTTTCCTAATTTCCTCAGTTTTCCTATCTGTATGTAAAAAAGGGAATAATAATACTTTCATTACATACCTTAAAGAACTATTGTTAATAAAGGATCTTGTAAACTTTCAAGTGCTACATAATTGTGAACGCTTGTAAAATATAGTTTTATATTGTTTTTGAATGGGGCAATGGATGCATTACTCGCTTCTTTATTCTGCCTCTTAAAGTACTGAGACTGCACTTCACTATCATGTTAGCCCTGGTTATGATATGTAGAGACTAGACAGTGACATGTTATCATTATTGTTGAAATCAATAATTATAATAGCTCGCATTTCTATAGGACTTGCCAGGTTGGGAGTGGGAGATAGCTCCAAGTCATTGGACAATAGCAAAATATGTCTCTTGTGCCAGGGGTCACAGGCACCTCAACCACGAGGCTAAAGATTCAAGAATGTCCTGTTTTTAAAAGACCCTTCTCTTTTCCTCCCCATTCTCTTCTACTTTTCATCAAAGTTTCTTGATCACATAATCCCCAAGTCTCACACTATTGCCTAAATATAAGGAAAGTTGTTTTTGTTTTTTATTTTGTGAGTTCTGGGAGTGCCCTCCATACTCAATTGCTCTATCCTAACTTTTAAGATGATGGAGATCCTGAACCTGTTTTTTATTTTTTCTTTATATTTTCTTGGCTTTCCCTCAGTAGAGGAAAGAGGAAGGTTCCGTGTAGGAATGTGGGCAAACCAACCACATTCCCCTCTTTCCCTTTCCCTTTGGCAATCAGATTTCTGATGGTGCTAGGAGTGATTCCAGAGTTGTGGAACCAGTGAATGAGCTCCATTCAGGGATGGAAGACAGAGCTTCATGAATGGGGCTAGGAACTCTGTTATAGAGGGATTCAGGCGAGGAATTTTAGTTAAGGATTAGGTTAAAAAGCTTGGGGAGGGGCAGCTCTATCTAAGAATGAGGAGATTTCTTTTCTATATACTTTTAATTCCCTTCAACTATTGCATCAGTTCTGAATTAGCATATTCTCTTTCCCCTTGTGGTCTGGATAGTATGGAGATGGTGGGGCAGAAGCAAAGCTGGAATAAGACCAGGTTGGCCCCAGGTGTTGACATAGGTGGTTGGGGCAGGGTGTTTCTCCATCACCTCCACTTTCCTCATTCCAAGCACTAGCCTCCCACTCCTCCCTTACCAAGTCCTCGGGGGTTACTTGTTTCTCTCCTTCAAGATTCTGTGGCTTTCAGAGCTCTCTCCCAGCTGCCTTTCCACTGAATCAAGATTACCCCTATACCTGACCTGGGAACCATCACGATGTGGAATTCCTGAAATGCAGGAGACAGATCAGTGGCAGTCCAACATCCCTCTTCCAGTAAATTCCTACTCCCTTAGTTCCTCTCTACAACCTCCCCTTTATCCTAGATCTCTTCCTCTTACATCCCTTCCATCTTTTAGTAGTCACTAAAATTGGTTCATAGTCCCTATTGGGAAATTTGGGTTTGCATAAAATGACTAATAGACAGATGAAGCTAACTGAATATATATCTACATTTGGAAGGGACCTCAGAGGCCATCTATTTGACCCCTTCATTTACAAATGAAGAAACTGAAGCTGGAGGAGAATAAGTGCCCATGATCACACAGGCAGTAAGCATCAGAGGTAGATGTGAATTCAGGTCTTCTGACACACAAACTATCTATCCCTTAATCCCTAGTTTTTATCTGCTTCTTCCCTCCTCATGAGCAGTGTCTGCTGTCTGCTCACTATGGTCCTCTTCCATTACCCCAGCTGGGCTCTTCAATGGGAGATGAGAACCAGAAGTGCTGAGTTGGGGAGAAGTGGATCAGATTTCAGTTAGCAGGTGCTGATTGTCCCTAGAGCTCCCAGTCCAGGAGAAATGAGCAGCAAACACAGGCAATTGGAAACCAATACAAGTCATGAAGGCTCTGATGGACTCGGGAGCTCTCAGGCCTCTTCAGGTTGCTGGAGCTGAGGAATGAGTAGTTTGGGATTTTTTTGTTAAGAGTCCTAGACTAATAACCTCTTTGTTTACTTAATAGTCTCATAAGTGCAAGACACTGGCTAAGTAGAGGAAGCAGGAGTAGTAGAAAGAATACTGGATTTGGGAGCAGCTAGGTGGCACAGTGGATAGAGTAAGACTTAGAGTAAGACTCCCTATGTGATCATGGGCACTTAACCTCCTCCAGTCTCAGTTTCTTCATTTGTAAATGAAGGGGTCAAATAGATGATCTCTGAGGTCATCTTTCAAATGTAGATATATGTTCAGACTGCTTCATCTTTCTGATGATCTCATTTTTCTGAGTTCAAATCTGGCCTCAATCACTTACTAGCTATGTGACCCTGGGCAAGTCACTTAACCCCAATTGCCTAAAAAAAAAACCCATGATATTATAGAGGGAGTATTGACAAGTGATTGGATATTGGGAGGTGGGAAATAGTGGGAAGAGTGGGGCAGTACTCTAAGATCATGCATGTGGGTGATTGGGAGGATAGAGATGCCTTTGACAGAAAAAGTAAAGTTTGGAGAAAGTCTCAGTGTATGGGGTCCCATTTTGGATAACTCAGGTTTAAGACATAGGATATCTAAGTGGAAATATCCAGTCGATTGTTGGGGACGTAGGACTAGTGCTCAGGAAAGAGAATAGGGTTATATTCAATTTAATCCCATCTGATACAACAAACATTTTAAAGCACTTCCTATGTGCCAGTTCCTGTAATGGGTACTGAGGATACAAGGACAAAAACAAAATAATCTCTTAACCTAAAGGAGCTTGTACTCTATTGGCTATGTAAGTAGAGCCAAGTGTACTGTATCTGCATAGAAACTCTATAGGGGCTGATATGTAAGCCCTTGAACCTATAAGGTTAATAATAATAGAAAAGAATAATAATGATGAGTGATTTGGCTTCAAGTCAGAATCTGGGACTTCTAGACACCTGTCATCATTAGGAGATTTCTTGCCCAAAGCTAAATTCTTGAAATATACATGACCAATGACTCATTTTTGTTGAAAAAAAAAAACTTTGCCAGGTTAATCTGGATTTTTATTATTGTAACCATCCTCACTACTAATACTTCATTTCAATAAACACTTATAAAATACCTACTATGTGCAAGGCACTGTGCTGGGCAGTGTAGATGCAAATTTAACCAACAGGTGGCACTGCCAGCCACTAAGCTGCTCTTAATTTGATTTAAAAAAAGTATCTTTCACTGGGGAGGTCCCCATATATCCTGATGGTTACCTTGTTCCAACCTCTTTATGATTCTTGGATTGTGGATGACCTTCTATCTCCTAGCTCGGTCTCTGTCTGGGTATCCATACTAATCCACTATCTAGTGGGTGTGGATTCATGTGTATTTACTAAATAAGAATGGACTCAACTGTCCTACCTCTTCCAAACCTTGCCTCTTCCTTGAGCTTGTTATATTTCACTGATCCCTGGTAATGACACATTGGTATAATGGAATCAGCTCCCCATAGGAACATACAAAATATGTTTAGCTGTATACAGTGATTTACATGTCAGAGAATCAATGATAATAATAAACAATGCATAATAAAATATACACAAGGCTTCTTGAACTCTTTGCCACACCCAAGCAATTTGTCAGTCAGTCAACTTGCATTTATTAAACACCTACCATGTGCTAGGTACGATGCTTAGCAGTGCATATTTAAAGAAAGAAAAAAAAACAATCTCTGCTCTTAAGGAGGATAGTCCAAAGTCAAGCATTCCAGGAAATACACGGTTCATTTTGCTTAGGGCCTCATGGTCACATCTCTCTTAAGTAGCTAAAGGATTGTAGATCATACAACACAGTTTGCAACTGATACTTGAGCCATGAATCCGCAAAACTGGATGTTCTGTGAAATCTCAGGAGTTCTGGACCAAGGACCTCTTTTATCATGGGTCTGAGATTCAGGATCCAGAACTGGCAACCAGTGTTTTATTTTGTTTTGTTCTGTATTGTCTGTGGGAGGGTCTACAATCACATATCCCCTTGGCTACTTCATCATTTGGGGAGCAGAGGGAGTGGATTTGGTGACTTGTCTCAGCATGAGGAGTCCAGTCCTACCACCTTCACCCCTGAAGTCTCTTCCTTCTGAGGAGGAGGGATAGACACTTTCAGTGGGTAGGAGGAAGCATCTGAGTTGAGGCTTGAAGGAAGAATTTAGAGACTGAAATAAGGAGGGTGAGCATTCCAAACGTCCCTGTCTTTGTGAAGGGCATTACCATCCTTCCAGCCTCCTAGGTTTACAACTTGGTGGTATCCTCAATTCTTCATTCTCTCTTCCCTCATATATCCAACCAGTCACCATATCTTGATATTTCTACCTCCATAACATCTCTCAAATCCATCCCATTCTCACTACTCACACAGCCACCAGCTTAGTTCTGATCCTAGACTTATTAGTCTCCCTGCCTCAACTCTCTTCACACTCCAATCTATCCTCCACCAAGCTACTAAAGTGATTTTCCTTAAGTACAGATTGGTCTCAATTACTCAATAAACTGCAATTACTCCCTATCACCTGCAGGATCAAATATAGGTTCCTCTGTTTGACTTTTAAAGATATTCATGATCTGGCCCCCAAACCATCTTCCTAATCTCACCGAACATTATTTCTCTTCCTGAACCTGACAATCTATCCAAAATGGCCTTCTTTCAGTTCCTTACACATAATATTCCATCTCCTGTGTCTTCGCCCTATTATCCCCAATACCTGGAATGTACTCCTATTTTACCTCTGCCTAATATATTCCTTTGCTTCCTTCAAGACTTAATTCAAACACCTTCTCTATGAAAACTTTCCTAAGCCCCCAGGCTATTGGTACCCTCCCTCCCTAAGCTGCCTCTTATTTATTCTGTATATACTTGATAAGGTACATGTTGTCTCTCCCCCTCATAGAATGGAAGCTCCTTGAATCAGGCAATTTTTTCCCTTTGCATCCCTAGGGCCTAGTATGGTGTTTGGCCCATAGTAAGGACTTAATACTTGCTTGATAATCTATTAACCTTATCAAGGTATTGGGAGGAGAGGAGCAAGGGAAGGAGTCTTCCTACATATCCAATAAAACATCATCAAAGAACTACATTTCATCAGACCATATAGGTATGACCTAAATAACATTCCTTATAAATATGAAGTAGAAGCAATGAATAGATTGAATGAATTAGATCTAGTAGATAGAGTGCCTAAAGAAGTATGTATAGAAGTTTGAAGTATTTTACAGGAGGCAGTAACAAAAAACATTCCAAACAAAAAGAAGAGTAAGAAAGCAGGCTGATGATTTACAAATAGCCAAAGAAAGAAGGAAAGTGAAGGGGAAAGGAAAAAGGAAAAAATAGAGCCAACTGAATGCAAAATTCCAGAGAATAGCAAAGAGAGAGAAGATTTTCTTTTCTTTTTCTTTTTTCTTTTTGTTTTGAGAAGGTTTTCTTTAATGAGAAATACAAAGAAATAGAAGAAAACAATAGAATGGGAAAGACGAGATCTCTTCAAGAAAATTAGAGATATCATGGGAATGGTTCATGCAAAAATAAGCATGGATAAAGGACAAAAATGGTAGGAACTTAACAGAAGCAAAAGAGATTAAGAAGAGGTGGCAAGAATATACAAAAGACTTATACGAGAAAGAATCTTAATATCACCACTAACCATGAAGTGTGGTTATTGATCTAGAGACTGGGAATGAAGTCAAGTGAGCCTTAAGAAGCATTGCTAACAGTAAGGTTAGTGGAGGTGTTGGAACTCCAGCTGAGCTATTAAAACCCTAATAGATGTTGCTGTTAAAGTGCTACACTCAATGTGCCAGCAAATTTGGAAAACTCAATATGTATTCCATGATAATTCAATTCTACAGGCACTTATTAAGCACCTGCTCAATACCAGGCATTGGGAATATTGGATTGGAAAAGATTAGTTTACATCCCAATCCTAAAGAAGGGCAATGCCAAGGAATGTTCAAATTCCTGAACAATTGTGCTCATTTCACATGCCAGAAAGGCAATGCTAAAGATTCTGTAAGTTAGGCTTCAGCAATATAAGAACTGAGAATTACCAGAAGAGCAGGCTGGTTTTTGAAGAGGCAGATGAACCACAGGCCAAATTGCCAACATTTTCTGGATTATGGAGAAAACAAGGGAGTTCCAGAAAATTTTTTTACTTCTGCTTCATTGACTAAAGCCTTTAATTTTGTGGATCACAACAAAATGCGGCAAGTTCTCAGACAGATGGGACTACCTAATCATTTTACTTGTCTCCTGAGGAACCTGTATGTGGGCCAAGAGGCAACAAAAACCAAACATGGAACAACCGATTGGTTTAAGATTGGAAAAAGGAGTATGACAAGGCTATATATTGTCACCTTATTTACTTATATGCAGAGTACATCATGTGAAATGCCAGGCTGGATGAATTGAAAACTGGAATCAAGGTTGCCAGGAGAAATATCAACAATCTCAGTTATGTAGATGACACCACTCTGATGGCAGAAAGTGAAGGGGAATTAAGAAGCCTCTTAATGAGAGTCAAAGAGGAGAGTGTAAAAACTGGCTTGAAGCTTAACATAAAAAAAAAAGTAAGATCTTAGCAACTGGTCCCATCACTGTCTGGCAAATAGAGGAAGAAGAAATGCAAATGGTATCAAATTTTATATTCTTGGGCTCAAACATCCCTGGAGATAGTGACTTGCAGTCACAAAATTAAAAGACACTTGCTCTTTAGAAGGACAACTATGGCAAATCTGTACAGCATACTAAAAAGCAGAGACATAACCTTGCTGACAAAAGTTCTGTATAGTCAAAGCTATAGTTTTTCCCAGTAGCAATGTACGGCTGTGAGAATTGGACTATAAGGAAAGTTGAGTGCTGCAGAATCAATGTTTTTGAATTGCAGTGCTATAGAAGACTTTTGAGAGTCCCTTGGACAGCAAGCGGACCAAATCAGTCAGAGAGTTAAAGAAATTAATTCAGACTAATTATTGGAAAGTCAAATACTGAAGCTGAAGCTTAAAAACTTTAGCCATAGAATGAGAAGACAGGATTCCTTGGAAAAGACCCTAATGTTGGGAAAGATTGAAGGTAAAAGGAAAAGGGGGTGGCAGAGGATGAGATGGATAGATAGTGTCATGGAAACAATGAACATGATCTTGGACAGACTTTAGGAGATAGTGGAGACTAGAAGGGCCTGTCATTTGATGGTCTATGGGGTCAAAAAGAGTCAGACATGACTGAGCAACTGAACACAAACAACACATTTCATCATGCTTTGGTCTGGGTAATAATAATAATAACTGATACTTCGTTTAATCAATCAACAAAAAATTATTAAGGACCTACAGTATGCCAGGCACTGTGCTAATTTCTGGAGATACAAAAGTAAAACAATAACTGCCTTCAATGAGTTTACATTCTAAGAGGGGAGAAAGCATGTAAATACCTGGGTATATACAAGATACATATGAAATAGATACAAGGTCACCTTCAAGGGAAAAACATTGAGTGGGTCAGGAAAGGTCTTCTGATGGCTGAAGGGCAGCAGATTAAAATAAGGATAATACATCCCTCAGAATGTTGTGATAAAAGTGTTTCTTAAAATTTTAAAGACCTCTGGAAATGTGGACAATGACAAGCTGGGTTTTGGTCAGGATGTAGGGATTAGAGGATTTAGAGTTAGTCCATAGTGTTTATTGATTTATTTCTCCTATACTCTTTTATACCATTGGGGATAGAGTACAAATCAATCAATCAATCAACAAACACTTATTTAGCCCCTACTGTATGCCAGGCACTGTGCTAGACCCTAAGGATACAAATGCTAAGAAGGAAACAATCTCTACTCTCAGGGAACATACATTCTAATAGGGGAGATAGTAAGTATTTGTTTAAATATATAGAGAATAAATACTAAGCCAATACAAAAAAGATAGAGAAGGAGGAAGGATATAATAGTTAGGAGGATCAGGAAAGGCTGCCCAGAGAAATCTTCAGTGAAGGGGATGTTAAAGAGTGAGCCATATTCTTCATACCACCAGATGTCAAGCTTGGCATGTATTCCATGATAATTCAATTCTACAGGCACTTATTAAGCACCTGCTAGATGCCAGGCATTGGGAATATACAAAAATAAAACAAAACAGTCCCTGCTCTCAAGGAGAGTGCATTATACTTGTGTGGGAAAACAACAGACAGAGAGAAGTTAGTACAAAAATAGATACCAAGCAGTCAAGCAATGAGCATTTTTTAAGCATTATTACTGTGTGCTGGCACACTATGCTAATATACAGGAGATACAAATAAAAAGGAAAAATGTAAGATGCCCACAAGCATCTTATGTTTTAATGAGTACAAGGTAATATCAGGCAGGCAGGAATGGGGAGGAAGACTAATACCTGGGGAATCTGGGCTTTGAAGGAATTGAGTGATTTCCTGAGGCAGAGGTGAGGAGGAAGTTTATTCCAGGCATGATGGACAGATTGTGCAAAGGCCCAGAGAGGCAGGGTGTGGAATGGCATATTCAGAGAGCATTAAGTGGTCCCAGTTTGGCTGGAATGTCAGCTGAGTGAGGGGCAGGCATGTGAAGCCAGTCTGGAAAAAGATAAGTAGGAGCTGGTTTGTGAAAGATTTTAAATACTAAACAGAAGGGTTTGGATTTTATTCTAGAAGCAATAGGGAGCCAATGAAGCTTCTCAAGCAAGCCTGGTGGAAACTACTGTGTAGAGCAGTTTCAGCACCTAGGACAGCTCACTCCGAAGTTCAGGGTAGCATTGGAGATTGTCATCCTCACTGGTCCTTGGCTCTTGGCTGTAGTTGCTTCCTTGAAAGGGCAGTGGGAGTTTTTGAGTGGGGGAGGAGGAAGAGGAGGAGGTGAGTGGTGAAGACCTGCACCTAGGGGCGAGGAGACCAATACCTCTTCAGCTCACCTGTGGAACTGGATACCCATAAGTAGCATCAGCTGTCAGAGCTGCTGCTCAACTTCCTTCTCTCTTCCTCCTCCCTCCCTTGCTTCCCTTTTTTGATCCCCTACTGAGCCACTGTGTTTGGACAGATGAGTGGTAAACACTGTCTACAAAAAGAGATTTGTGTCAGTTTATGTTTCGATCATGATCACTAGCCTCCCTGGACAAAACCTACTGGAGAATAGGGAGGCTGGCGCCGTGTGGGGCTCCCAGAGGCCTCCTAGCTGCACCTGTTACCTGACACCACATCAATAGCAATGCTGCCCTCCCCCCCCAACTTAGGACCTAGGGGAAGGAGCCGGCAGTTGTGGGCCAAAGCATCTGTGCATCCTGGACAAGGTTTGAGAACTTTTCCTCTCTTGGGAAACTCAAACTGCCCAATGATGGTCCTGGCCTTCACTGTAATACAAGTGACTTGGCTGATCACAGATTCTGCCTAGGTCATTCTCTTGCTCAAAATCCTTTGGTCTCTCCCTCAAATGCTTTTGCCTGGCATTCAAGGCCTCTCCAATCTTGATGTTTCTAACCTTGTCAATTCAATTAAACATTTATCACATGCTTATTATGGCCGAGGCACTCTGCTAGGTGCTGGAGATAAAAAGACAAAACTTAAACAGTCCCTGCCATAAAGGAGTTTTTCAGGGAGATCTTCTATTACTTGCCTCCATACATTTTATACTTTAGCCATATGGTTAGAATCTGCTCTGAGCTCTTCTGCCTATGAGGCTTTGCTCACATTCTTTCCTATTACTCAGAATACCCTCCCTCCTCTTTCCTTTTAAATCTTTGCCATTCTTCTCCTTTCTTTTTTGAGACTGAGTCTCCCCACAGCTGGTTGCCACAGAAACTTCGACTTCTCCCATTTCTGACCTGGACTGATTTGTCCTTCCTTAAGGTCCCAGGTGGCCCCATACTCCAGGGGGTTCACCATATTGATGCCAAACTTAGTGCAGACATGCAATCACCTCTAGCTCTACTGCAGCTCAGAGCTCCCAAATGCATGATCCACCAGCCTCAGCTTCTGCAGCAGCAAACTATAGTCATGGGTCAACATGCCTAGCAAACCCTTCTTTTCAATTTCAACTCAAACGTCACCTTGTTCAGGAAATCTTCCTTGATTTACCTGGATCAGGAAGAACCTTCCCCTTCAGGCTGTCATACAGGACTTTATACTCTCTGGTGCACCTGTCATATAACACAATATGTTGTCACTCTTAGCGTTTGTGGCTTAACTTGCTAGCTTGGCAGCGTAGAAAGTGCTGGACCTAGAATCAGAGGTTTGTTGTTGTTCAATTGTTCAGTCACATCTGACTCTTTGTGATCCCATGGACCATAACACACCAGGCCCTTCTATTCTCCACTATCTCCTGAAGTCTGTCCAAGATTATGTTCATTGTTTCCATGACACTATCTATCCATCTCATCCTCTGCCACCCCCTTTTCCTTTTACCTTCAATCTTTCCCAACATTAGGGTCTTTTCCAAGGAATCCTGTCTTCTCATTATGTGGCCAAAGTATTTAAGGTCCAGCTTCAGTATTTGAGTATCCTGAGTTAATTTCTTTAAGTATTAACTCATTTGATCTCCTTGCTGTCCGAGGGACTCTCAAAAGTCTTCTATAGCACTGCAATTCAAAAACATTGATTCTGCAGCACTCAGCTTTCCTTATAGTCCAACTCTCACAGCCATACATTACTACTGGAAAAACCATAGCTTTGACTATACAGACCTTTTGTCAGCAAGCAATGTCTCTGCATTTGAGTATGCTGTCTAGATTTGCCTTAGCTATCCTTCTAAAGAGCAAGTGTCTTTTAATTTTGTGACTGCAAGTCACTATCTCCAGGGATGTTTGAGCCCAAGAATATAAAATTTGGCACTATTTGCATTTCTTCTTCCTCTATTTGCCAGACAGTGATGGGACCAGTTGCTAAGACCTTAGTTTTTTTGATGTTAAGCTTCAAGCCAGCTTTTACACTCTCCTCTTTGACTCTCATTAAGAGGCTTCTTAATTCCTCTTCACTTTCTGCCATCAGAGTGGTGTCATCTACATAACTGAGATTGTTGATATTTCTCCTGGCAGCCTTGATTCCAGTTTTCAATTCATCCAGCCTGGCATTTCACATGATGTACTCTGCATATAAGTAAATAAGGTGACAATATATAACCTTGTCATACTCCTTTTTCAATCTAAAAGCAATCAGTTGTTCCATATTTGGTTCTAACTTGCTTCTTAACTCACATACAGGTTCCTCAGGAGACAAGTAAGATGATTTGGCAATCCCATCTCCTTGAGGATTTGCCACATGTTGTTGTGATTCACACAGCCAAAGGCTTTAATGTGGTCAATGAATCTGAAGTAGACATTTTTTCTGGAACTCCCTTGTTTTCTCCATAATCCAGAGAATGTTGGCAATTTGGTCTCTAGTTCCTCTGCCTCTTCAAAAACCAGCCTGCTCTTCTGGTAATTCTCGGTTCTTATATTGCTGAAGCTGAGCTTGCATAATCTTTTTCCCCAAAACCAGTGAACTCAGCTTTATTAAAAAAAATGGGGGGGGGTTGTCAAATCCAGGAGCTATCAATTAAAAATATTTTATATTTTATTTTCCCCTAATTACATGTAAAAATAATTTTTAACATTCATTTCTTAAAATTTTGAGTTCCAAATTCTTTCTCTCCCCCCTCATTAAGAAGACAAGCATTTTTAGCATAGGCTATGCATTTGCAGTCATACAAAACATATTTGACATTAGTTATGTTGTGAAAGAAAACACAGACTAAAAAACCTTCCAAGAAAAATAAATGAATAAACAAAATAAACAAAAGTATGCTTTGATCTGCATTCAGACTCCAGTTCTTTCTCTGGATATGGGTAGCATGTTTTTCATCCTAAGTCCCTGGATTACTTCTATTACTTTATAGCTGAGAGTAGTTAAGTCATTCACAGCTCATCATCATACAATATTGCTGCTTCTGTTCTGGTTCCACTCACTTCACTTTGCATCAGTTCATGTAAGTCTTTCAAGGTTTTTCTGAGAGCATCCTGCTTGTCATTTCTTATAGCACAGTACTATTCCATTACAATCATGTACCACAACCTATTTAGCCATTCCACAATTGATGAGCATTCTTTGCCACTACAAAAACAGCTTCTATAAATATTTTTGTGCATATAGGTCTTTTTCCTTTTTGCTTTTTATCTCTTTGGGATATAGACCTAGTAGTGATATGGTTTTATAGCCCTTTAAGCAGAATTCCAAATTGCTCTCCAGAATGGTTGGATCAGTTCCCAACTCCACTAACAGTGCATTAATTTTCTCACATCAGTGCTCAATTAAATGTTTCATTTTCCTTTTCTGTCATATTAGCCAATCTGATAGGTGTAGAGTGGTACCTCAGAGTTGTAATTTTTTCTAATCAATAGTGATTTAGAGCACTTTTTCATTTGATACCTCACAGAATCTTAGGCATAACCTTGCTGGCAAGTGAAATGAGGGCAATTGTTCAGTAATATGAACATTCTTTGGCATTGCCCTTCTTTAGGAAGGAGACATGAACTGATCATTTCTAATCCAGTGGCCACTATTGAGTTCTCCAAATTTGCTGGCATACTTAGTGTAGCACTTTAACAGAATCATCTTTAGGGTTTTAAATAGCTCAGCTGGAATTCTGTCACCTCCACTAGCCTTAGTGTTAGCAATGCTTCCTAAGTCCCACTTGACTTCATTCCCCAGGATGTCTGGCTCTAGATCAATAGCCACACTTCATGGTTAGTGATGATGTTGTGATCTTTCTTGTACAGTTCTTTTGTGTATTCTTGCCACCCCCTCTTAATCTCTTTTATTTCTGTTAAGTCCCTACTGTTTTTGTCCTTTGTCTCTACCATTTTTGTCCTTCATCATACTTATTTTTGCATGAAACACTCCCTAGATATATCTAATTTTCTTGAAGAGATCACTTGACTTTCCCATTCTATTGTTTTCTTCTATGTCTTTGCATTGCTCATTTAAGAAAACCTTCTCTCTCCTTGCTATTCTCTAGAATTCTGCATTCAGTTGGCTACATATTTCCCTTTCTCCTTTCCCCTTTACTTTACTTCTTTCCCTACCTATTTGTAAAGGCTCATCACATAGGCACTTTGCTTTCTTGCTCTTCTTTTTCTTTGGGACTTTTTTGTTGCTGTGTCCTGTACAATATTGCAAGCCTCTGTCTTTAGACACTCCATCTATTAGATCCAATCCTTAGATCTATTTACCACTTCCACTTCATATTCATAAGGAATGTTATTTAGGTCATACCTATATGATCTCTTGGCTTTCCCTACTTTCTTCGATTTAAGTCTGAATTTGGGAAGAAGAAGCTTGTGATCTGGGCCAGAGTCAACTCCAGGTCTTATTTTAACTGACTGTATTGTAATCAATCTGATTTCAATATTGACCATCTGGTGATGTCCACGTGTAGAGTCACCTTTTGGATTGTTGAAAAAGAGTGTTTCCTATCACCAGCAAGTTATCCTAATAAAACTCTATTAGTCTTTACCCTACTTAATTTTGTATTTCAAAGCTATTTCAATTACTTTTTGATTTCCTACTTTAACATTCTAATCCCCTATGATGTATGTGATATCTTTTGTTGGTGTTATTTCTAGAAGAAGTTGCAGGTCTTCATAGAACTGATCAGCTTTGGCCTCTTTAGCCTTAGTGGTTGGAGCATAGACTTGTATTAATATGATGATGGATGGTTTTCCTTGGATTCAAACAGATATCATTCTGCCATTTTTGAGATTATACTCCAGTACTGCTTTTCCCACCTTTTTATTGACTATGAGGGCTACCCCATTTCTTTTTTTTAAGGTAATTGGAGTTAAGTAACTTGCCCAGGGCCACACAGCTAGTAAGTGTCAGGTGTTTGATCTGAGGCCAGATTTGAACTCACCGTCCTCCTGACTTCAGGGCCGATGCTCTATCCACTGTGCCACCTAGCTGGCTCTAACACTTTTTACCAGACCATACTATCTCTCCACTTATCAGAGAGTGCACGGCCTAGGGGACAGAGGGTGAGACTTGGAATGAGGAAGATCTGATTTTTGTGTAACTATGGGCAAGTCAATTAATCTCTCTGACCTGCAAACAACTCATTTAGACTTATTTTCTCAATTATAGATGGTTTCAATCTGAGGAAATCCCAGCTCCTTGACATAAGTATGTATAAGTACACACCTATTTTTGCCAAAATTTGCCAAAAGAAATATTAGAATGTGTCCCTTAGGGTGCCTTCTGCATGCTGCCTCTGGACAGCCACCTACCTTGCCTGTTCCTAGGATGCCAACTCAGCCTGAGGCTGATGTGGGCTGTCCTTGAGCCTAGTATTTGGAAGAAAATGTATTCGGAAGACCTAATCCTTTGGTTCCCAATAGAACCAGGGGTTCATAGAGTTAACCAGCTTCCTTTCCCAAACCCTGAGTCTCAGGAAAACATGTCCACAGCTGGTGGTGGTGTCAGAGAGTGTAAGAATGAGAAATCGATCCAGGTTTCCATGTGAAAATGGATTGTAAGGGGACAGCTTATTGTGTCAATTGTGCTGATTAGCACTTGTTCAAGTGTCCAGGCCATTGATTGGCAGGTGAGAATCATTCTGGGAGCAGCAGGGCCCTCGGCCCTCCTGGGGTGGCATAAGGGAGGGAGGTGGGATGAAGGGAATAACTTCATCAATAAAGCCTCACTCCTACCCAGCTGCCCAGGAGGGATCTGGTTACCATCCATACTGGACAGATGAAGTCTGTGCCCAGTTGTCCTGAGTGGTGACATCCCAATGGGTCCTCCTTCCCCCATCTGTGGCTACCAGGCAGTGAGAGCCTAGAGATACTATGGGTTGAACAAATTGGGCTACACTGGGAATGGAAGCTAAAGAGCTTGGAATGCTCTCCCTTCTCTGCACTATTCCATGTGCCTCCCCTCTCAAATAGGATGCTTAGAACTCACTCCTCCAAGAAACCTCCCCTGATTAATCTGGTCCAAGACTCTCTGCATCTATGACTAATAATATATTTTATTCATAATGATAGCTCACATTTACATCCTGTTTTCAGGTTTGCAAAGTTTCCATACATTGTCTCCTTTGATGCTCACAGCAAAGGTGCTAGTATTATCCTCCTTATATAGATGAGGAAACTGAGTCTTAGAGAGGTGAAGTGATTTGTCTAGGGCCACACAGCTAGTATGGAAGAGTCAGAGGAGTAATTTGAACCCAGATCTTCCTTCTTTAAAGTTTGATGCACTTTCCATCCTTCTATGTTGCCTCTCTGATTAATTCAGTCATCCATGTTCTCAACAAATACTGATCTCCCAAAGGTCTAAGTTCAGTTTCATGCATTATGAACAGTATTAAGACTTTTGGACCACTCTGTATTTATTAAGTACCTACTGTATGCAGAGCACTATGTTGCATGCTGTGAGTGATACAAATGTAATAGGGGAGCCTTGTCCTCAGAGCACATGCAGCGTATTCTACATGTGTCAAACCATGTAGGGACGCTTATTGATGCTGATTCTGGAAGTATGTGTGGTATAATGGACTCTTTGCTCTCCACTTCAGAGATTGTTTCAAGACAGGTGACCACATGAGGAAAAATGAATTTCTGATTGACTGCTGAAACAAAACTGGGTGTGCACCCAAAAGGCACTAAACACACAAAGTGAACCTCCATCTCCCTCTCCTGACTGGATGCATTTGAGTCAGATGGCAAGGACTGCTGTAAGCCTGTGTGTGTGTGTGTGTGTGTGTGTGTGTGTGTGTGTGTGTGTGTGTGTG
>NW_020954553.1:14339362-14379086 GCF_900497805.2 Vombatus ursinus | reverse complement strand
TGTGAGAGAGAGAGAGACAGACAGACAGACAAACAGAGAGACAGACAGAAATTGACAGAAATAGGCACAGAGACAGAGAGAGGAGAAAGAGAGAAGTGAAGAGAGACATACAGAGATAGAGACATAGAGATGAAAGAGAAATGAGAGAGCTAGTGAAACAATCTTTAAAGCAGAGAGCAAGGGGCATATTCTCCCTACATAGGCAGAAATGGAACTTGTGAATGCTTGTCAGAATGATGCTGCTTCTGTTCCTATTGTATCTATGTTTTTCCTGACTTTGGTGAAAGAGTCTTGAAGATGGACTGAATTAGGCTGTAATCATGAGAGCTTTTAAAGTTCAAGAGAGTGCCAAATATCCTAGGATGAGAGCCCACGCCAGAGTTTTTGGACACCTGAGACTGATTTAATAAATGCTTGTCAAAGTGAATCGAATTGAATTGAATTCACTGCATGAGTGGGATGTAAGATGCATACAGAACTCATGATCTACCTCCATGACTCCTGAATTTTGGAACAATAGCCTCAGAAAATCACTCTGTCAGGAACGGAAGACCTCAGGAAGCACTTAAAAGAACTCTTCTTAATCAATGACATTGTTTATAAGAAAAATAATTACCAGCACTTTCCTAGCACTTTAACCTGGTCTCCAAGTCTCTGCCCTCCTGCCTCTCTGGGATACTGGAGGAAAAGCTTAATTGAATTGACCTAATTAAAGAAAACAATTAAAGATGGCTCTTGTGGAAATAAGAAATTTGCGTCTAATTTAAAAAAACCCCAAACCTTGATGAAGAATCAAAAATGTTTGTTTATTTCTGCCTGTGAAGTTCCAGGTGTGGGATACACCCTGAATCAAGGATACATGTCTACCATCAATTAGAGAACAATGGCTGAACCTTACTTACCTTCAAGCTGCAATTTGGGCCACAATTTTGTAGTGGTGACATGAAAACAGCTCTGGGCTAGAAGTGAGGATATTGGAATCCTAGCTCTGATCGTTCCGCTGATTTGCTCTCTAATATAGGGAAATCACCTCTCTAGGAGTTAAATAGAGGCAGCTAGGTGGTACACTAGAGTGCTGGCCTTGGAGTCAGGAAAACCTGAGTTCAAAACCTTTTAGACCCTTACTAACTGTGTGATCCTGGACAAGTCATTCAATCAATTTCTTTTAGCCTCAGTTCCTAATCTATAAAATGGGGGTAAATAATAGCACCTGTCTTGTGCGATTGTTATGAGGATCAAATGGGGCTTTGCAAACCTTAAAATGCTACCTTACCGAGGTGCCATTGTCTTGTGGAAGTCAGTCAATGAGCATTGATTAAGCACCTATTATGTGCCAGGCCCTGTGCTAAGCATTGGTGATACCAAGGAAGGCAAAAGACTGCCCTCAAGCGCACAACTTTGCTTCACTCCATTGGTGACTGGGAAAGTGTGAGAGCATTGTCTATTATCCAGAATCCATGCAAATATGCTGTCATAAAATTGATGTACAATATTTATGAACTGCTCTGGGCAACCAAAGCCCTCACAACTGACAGTATCAGAGGCCTTGGTCAGATCAACTAACATTCTATAGAGACCGCATTCTGCTCTTGGCATTTTGGAGTTGTTGAGCAGCAAACACCGTATTGACCATTCCTCAGCCCTTTCTGAAGCCCACTGGTTCTCAAGTAGATGACCATCTTCTGTGTGAAGGATAAGCCTATTACGCAGGACTCTGGGAAGACTCTTGCCAACAATGACTAAGAGAGAGACCCTCACCTCCCCCATGATTGTCACAGAACAACCTATTTCCTTTTCCTTTATAGAGATGGGCAATGTAGGCATCCTTGAACTCTTGGGGGATTGCCTCCTCTTGCTATATAACCCAGAAGAATTCAGTCAGCTTTTGTACAAGCAGTGGACCCCCTTGCCTTGTAAATCTCAACTGGAATAGATCAGCACCAGGTGCTTTGCCACATGGGAGGAGCCCAATAGCATTCAAAACCTCTTCTTTGGTTGAAAATTTAGCTAGAGAGGGACTGACTTCAACCTGAGGTAGATGGTCAGTGGCTTCAGTATTGATTGATGACAGTCCGTTGAGAATGCTATGGAAGTGTTCAGCCCATCTCTGCAGGATCATGTCCTTCTCCCTAATCAATGGCTCCATCAGCACTGAGTACTTGAGATGTACCATAGGTCTTTGGCCCATAATAGCCTTTAGGGCATCATAAAAGCCCTGTGGATTGTTTCTATCAATGTACAACTGAATTTCATCTGCCTTCTTACTGAGCCAAGAATCCTACATATCTCTAAGCTTCGCTTGTACTTTACTTTTGATGGAGTTAAACACTGCCTTCTTAGAGAGGGATGAACTATCCTGCTGGTAAACCCTGTGGAGCTGCTTGTTTTTCATTTAACAGCTTGTGAATTTCTCCATCATTTTTGTCAAACCAATCTTGATGTTTGCAAGTGTTCTGGCCTAGATAAGTAAATGCAGTGCTGTACACCAAACATCTGAAAGCTGCCCACTCCTGTTCTGCTCCACTGTTGCCAACTGTGTGTTGGCTCAGCTTTCCTGCAAACTGTTCATGCTCAGAGAAGTGCTCTAATCTGTTCTTATTAAGTCATCTGGTAGTCATCTTGCCTTGGGGCCACCACTTTTGTTGAATGTGAATATTTAGCTCAGAGCAGATAGGTCTATGATCAGTCCAGCACTCTGCACCACATTTCACCTTTCTCATTCTCATATCCTGTCTGTCTCTTCTCTTTACAATGGCATAGTCTATTAAATGCCAATGTTTGCTGTGAGGGTGCATCCATGAAGTTTTATTTCATTTAAGTAAATGGAAGACAGTGTTGGTGACATTGCTGTTTTTAGCTCCATTCCTCCCAATGACTCTCTGACATGTCTGTGCCTACTCTGGTGTTAAAGTCACCCAGAATTATGAGTTTGGCCTCTTTCAAGACATTGATGATGAGAGTTTCTAGGTCTTCAAAAAATTTTTCATTTACCTTATCAGGGTTCATCATGGTGGGAGCATATACAATGATGATGGGGGTGTGGTGCTTTCCTGCAAGTGGCAATGGTATTGTCATGAGCCTGTCATTCATTCCTTTTGGGAGGCATACAAGCTTGTTGACTAGCTTAGTTTTGATTGCAAAACCTAGACCAATTTCATGGTGCTCCTAATCACTCTAGAAAAATATGTATCCAGCTCTGACTTTGGTAAGCTGGACTTCATTTGACAGTCTTGTTTCACACAGGGTTGCTATTTGGAAGCAGTATCTGCTGAGTTCTGAGTTGCAACAAGAGCTATTTATCTTTCAGGTCTACTGGAGTTCTTGTTGCCCATAAGTATGCACACATTCCATCTACCAATGAAATCATCTTTGCAAAAGTTTTTGTACATTTTTGTGTGTTTCAACCACAGGGTAGGTGGTAAGCAGGCTAGGGTTAGGTCTGGTGAAGCAGACGATTTTTTTTTTTTTTGGTGAAGCAATAGAGGTTAAGTGACTTGCCCAGGGTCACACAGCTAGTAAGTGTCATGTGTCTGAAGCCAGATTTGAACTCAGGTCCTCCTGACTACAAGGCTAGAGCTCTATCCACTGCACCACCTAACTACCCCAGACAATTTTTAAGAATGCCTTTTCTAGCCCTTTCTTCACTCCAGGAGGTAAGCAGCACAGTCCTTTAAAAAGGCTGCCCAGATACCCAGATGGCTGCTGAATCCCACTGCTGCTTCAGTCCAGTGAGAAGATAACTCTATGGCCCAGGCCACCTGTGTGCAGGGTTGTGACTGCAGTTCCTAGTATATCCATACCTGCTGTTTTATCACCACAGGACTTTAAGGTAGGTAAAAATGATAAAATGAGATAGATGATGTCTTTTGACCCTTACATAAACTGGATTTAAGTGAGGCAGATTTGCACAAGGCTGTCAGCCTTATTCTTTCTTACAGAATCATTGGAGTCCAGTGGCAACATGAAAGTCAAGACAACCGGTGATCATTCAAGATGCAGTGGATGACCTTGGCATCTTTGATGCCTAACCGAGCTCTAAGTGCTCCATAGCACCTGCTTCTGCTGCTTCCATAGCTTGTTGGAACAAACTGTTTACATCTGCCCATCTGCTGGGGGAAGTCTTCACATACTTGGGGTATATCCCTTCCTAACTCAGTGATGGGTTTGAGACCTGTCAGTTACTCTCTACCTGGTTTAGTCCATTTGCTGAAACAGTTTACCAGGGTGTGGCCAGTGCATATGCTATAACTTCTTGGAGCCACAGACGAGTGGCAGGTAGACATCAAAGATGGAAAGCAGTCCTGTAAAGGTCTAAGCAGCTAGTCTTCTCTGAACACTTGTACATCTCAGGTGGGTGGCATAAGGTGTAAGAAGACCAGAAACATGGGGAGAGTGGGGCTAGGTTATGAAGGACTTTGAACACCAAACAGAAGATTTTATATTTTATCCTGAAGGTGATAGGGAGTCATTGGAATTTACTGAGTGACATGGTTGGACCCACGCCTTATGAAATCACTTTGTCAGCTGGGGAGAGACTTGTGGCAAGCAAATCAACCAGCAGACCAACCAGCCAACTACAGCCCAGGCATGAGGTGATGGGGCCATCCACTATGGGGGTGGCAAAATCAGAAGAGAGAATATGTCATACTTGAGAGATGCTGCAAAGGAGAAATCACCAGAACTTGGCAACAGAGTGGACATAGTGAAGGGCAAGGGAGAAGACAGTGAGGAGTCAAGAATGACACCCAGGTTGTTGCTGGGGGAATGAGGAGGATAGTAATGCCCTCAGCAGTAACAGGAAGTTTGGAAGGGGAGGGGGTGGTTTGGGGAGAAAGAGAATGAGTTCTGTTTCAAACATATTAAGTGTAAGATGTTCACAAGGACATCCTGTTTGAGATGTCTAATAGACGGTGATGTGAGACTGGAGGTTGGCAGAGAAGTTAGGGCTAGGTAGGTAGATTTGAGACTCATCAGCATGGAAATGATAATTAAATTGATGGGAGTTTAGGAGATCATGAAGTGAAATAGTGTAGAGGGAGAGGAGAAGAAGACCCAAGACAGAGCCCTATAGGAAAGTAAGAGCCCTATTGGAAGGGTAAGAGGAAAGACTATTCAAGGGGTTAGATCAGCTGGTCTAAAACTGTCCATAGACAAGTGCCAATTTGGCTGAGCCTCTGTCAATGGGTCACATAGTAATTATCTCAAAGGGACCACTGACTCTGGAGGCCATACGTTACAGTGAAAAGTGCATTGGATTCACAGTCAGAGGGCTGAGATTCAAATCCTAACAACATACCATTGGCAACAGCTCCTTGTGCAATTCACAAGAAGTTGGGTGCGACTCATCCAATAGGAGAAACTGTGCCCAGCAGAGTGCAGGTCCAGAGAATCTCAGTGCAGAGATGAGAAAAAGTTAGCCCTGTGAGTTAAGAATTTAGCTGCAAATAGGAGTAAGTCCATGGAGTCCAGCTGAACAATCTGGATAGCAGAGTTGCTGTGCCTAATGTCAAGCGGCATAAAGACATCCCCAGACATAAAAAGGACATGGCTCTGTAGGATTGAGGCATGAGTTACTTTGACCATACATATATGCTGTGCTAATATACTCTACATGTGTGCTACTCTTCCAATGAATGCTGTATGTGTTTGTGGGAAAGGCACATCCAGTTTATGGGGGGAATGTTTTGTGATGACTGTTCATGCTAAACCATTTTAACAAATGCCTTTGCTTTGAGCTAATTGTATCAGCTGGATGACTAGAGTAAAAGTAAATAAACCAATGGTGACTCATGAGACATAGTTTTAGGAGTGGATTCACAGAGCAACTGGAACCTTCAGTAGCTATCATCTGGAGGATCCATCTTGTGTGTGAGTTGGGGAGGGGGTATTATAGAAGGAGTATTGCAAATACGCTGTGTCAGGGTGCAAAGATTTAGCATGTACTGAATACCTGGCAAGACATGACCTGGAGACTAAAATTATATACATCAAAAATGTGTTGTCTTAATGGACTATCATGTAACAAACCTCCATTTTATAAATACAGACCTCAAAATATCCTTGAGAACTCAACCAATAAATTATACTAGAACTGGGGAATTATCGCAAATTGAACTGTTAACCACAATAAATGAGACATGAGAACTTAAGAACAATGTTTTTAATAGATGTTGTCATACCTTCAAGTATTCATAGTCTCCAAGCTGCAAGGAATGAAAAGTTCCTGAAATATAGAGACCTAACAGAAATTAAAATTGCCTGGGAATAGGGTGAGGTCAATATCATTCTTGTCATCCTGTTTGCTACTGGAGTTGTATAGAAGATGCTTTCAGTGAGCCTACAGAAGGTGAGTTTATTTTTATTTAACTATAAAAAGCAATTATTTGTATGCATCAATGCAATATTCAACGCAGGTAAGTGGTGTCATGGCTAGAGTGCTAGACTTGCAGTCAGAAAGTCTTGAGCTTAAAATCTGCCTCAGATACTTAATTACCTATACAATGCTGAGAAAGTAGTTCACCTTTCTTAGCCTCAGTTTCTGCATCAGTAAAATTGGGATAATAGCACATATATCAGAAGTAAGATAATCAATGTTAAGTGCGTTGCAAACTTAATAGTGCTATATAAATGTTAGCTATTCTGTTGCTGTTCAGTTTTCAGTCATGTTCAACTCTTTGTGACCCCATTTGGAGTTTTCTTGGCAGAGATACTGGAGCAGTTTACCATTTCCTTCTCTGGGTCATATTAAAGATGAGGAACTGAGACAAACAGGATTAAGTGACTTGCCCAGGGTCACCCAGCTAGTAAGTGTCTGAGGCTAGTTTTGAACTCAGGAAGATGAATCTTTCTGATTCCTAGCCCAGTGCTCTGTCCACTGTGCCACCCAGCTACCCAGCTATTATTATTATATAAAAGAGTAATGACAGGGTAACATTTGCCCCAAGACCATTTCTATCTGAATTACATTACACAAGATCAGAATAATGATTTTTCTGTAATAACAATAATAGCAGTAGTAACACATTCATAGGTTTACAAAGAGTTTTAAATGCATTATCTCCTTTGATCCTCACAGCAATCCTGGGTGATAAGTGTGATTTTAAAACACATTTCTCTTTTTCTTTTTTATTATTTATTGATGCCTCTTGTTTTTACATCACATTTGTTTGCTATATATCCCTTTTTGCTCCCCTACCCTGTGAGTCATCCCTTATAGCAAAGATTGAACGTAAGGGAAAGTAAGTCAGCAAAAACAATCAACACACTGTATTTCACACCCATCTGCCCTACATCTGTAAGGAAGGTGTATTTTCTTAACTCTTCGCTGAGTCCTAGTTTGTCATTATAATGACACAGCATTTAATTACATTTTGTTGTTCCTCTTATTTATACTATTGTAGTCATTTTCTTGGTTCTACTTGCTTCCTTCTACATCACTTTACATGTCTTTCCCATGTTTCTCTGAATTCTTCATATTTGTTATTTTTCATGACACAAAAATTCCATTACTTTCATGTATCACAATTTGCTTAACTAGTCCATGATTGATGAGGTCAGTGTTATTATTCCTATTTTACAGATGAGGAAACTTGAGGCTTAAAGAGGCCACCCAGCTAGCAAGTATCTGAAGTAGGCTTTGAACCCAAGTCTCTCTGAGTTCAGTTCCAGCATGCTATTGTGCTATAACACAATGAATACGGTATACTTGAAGAATGGCTTGGTTGGAGTAGGGGATACGTGTTGGGCAAGACTGGGAGGTATGGTTGGATAGGAAAAAATGGGGTAAACAATGGAGGACGTTGAATGTTAGGATGAGAGTGGAGACTTGATCCCATAAACAATGATTCTTCCCTTCTGTCTTCAGACAAATGCCTTCTGAAAACAAACAAAAAAGGCCACTCTTCACTTGAGTCAGGTGTTTTCTGGCTCCCATACATTTATTACTCTTTTTCCTTTCACTACCCAACTTTTCAAAGTGTTGGTGTGTGTGCGTGTGCATGTGTGTGTGTGCTGTCTCCCCAGTACACCTGTCCTGATATGCCTTACTTCTTAATAGTTTATTCAGGACTTAGGTTCAAATTTCCAATATTCATGGATTAGTTGCAACCTACTCAAAACTCCTACTATTCAAATCCAGTCAATTCATATTCACTTTGACTTTGTATTATGAAGTAACACAGTTTAATTAGGTTAGGGGAAAACATTGTGATATAAAGAAAACATCATCTTCCCAAGCAAAGTCAAAAGCGTACTTAGTCTTAAGGAAACCATCATGTCTCTTCCTATCCTTAGAGCGTTGTAAGCCCTGTCCAGTCTTGGCTGTGTGATCTAGCCAGCCTCAGCCCCAGCCTCAAAGTCAACTTAAAGCTCGAATAACAATTTACACATCACCATCACCACAGGAACTCTGGGTCTTCAGGATCTGCTTGACTCAGGAATGTTATTTCCAAGGCAGGAATGAGATGTCCCTAGGGTCAAGGAGAGCTTGGGCTGCAGGCAAACATCACTAGGAGCAATGGAACCTCCTGGCCTGGCATTAGTGTTGCTACATTCATGTCAAAAGTCTGACCTCTGTGAGAGGGAAAAGGAAATCTCACAGTCCCCAAACCTCCAGCAGGACACAGTATGCCATGCCATTTTTTTTTCCTGCTTCCTCTTCCTCTGTTTCTTCCCCCAGTGTACTTTTTTTTTGCATATCTTTCCTGAGACCTACACCTACCCAACCAGTTGCTGGGTCCCTTACATAACTACAGTTATTTGTGTTTATCATAAATGCTTACCCCACTAGACTAGATCTTCAGGAGAGAAGAGACTATGATACATCAAAACTTTCTATCTCCCATAGAACCTAGCATAGAACTCTATATGTAGTAGCTACTTAATAAAAGTTTAGTTGAATTGAGGCAGTTTTGTTATTGTAGTGAAAAGAACCCTGTATTTTCTGGTTCAAATCCTGATCTCTTGCTACCTTTGACACATTGGGCAAGTCACATAATGTCTCTCAACTGTCTCAATAAAAATGAATGAATTTGATTAAATGACCCCCAAGCTGCCCTCCAGCTCAAAATTCCTTGATCATTTGAAATAAAAATTTAGAATAGGGCTTGCCCATTGTGATGTCTGTTTGTGAACCCTTACTCCATACCAAACTCATTCTGGATCCCAATTCAGATCAATTCTGTAGCCTTATTAAGTGTTCCTGTTAAGTGCCTATTAAGATTTATTAAGTGCCCATGTATAAGGCACTGGGTTAGATGCTAGGGATCCGGAAAAAAAATTAATACCCCTTGCTCTCAAGGAACTTACACAGAAATACATCAGTTGCAGGGCTGAGCATAGAAGCTAAATCCAAATGTTGGAATGGTCTAAATGGAACAAAGGGACTGGAATGTCTCTGTTATATGAGCAGGGAGAAAATACTAGCAACTAAAAAAATAAAGGACACTTGAAGAATCTGTGTGTCAACTCAAAGACATTATCCTTTTCCTTCTGGTGGGAAAAGCTGAGAGGCTTACTCTAGATGCTCAGAGATCCTTTTCCATAACTACCCTGCCTCTGGTCCGGGTGATACTGGTAATTCTGACCCTGAGTCAACAGAAACAATGTTCCCTGAGCCAAATTTCATTTGACAGTGTTTATAGGACGTTAGTTCAAAGCAAAATGCCCTGTGCCTGTCTGGTAGTGGCAGCAGCCAGAAATGATGAGCAGTGACAGACACACATGCATAGAGATGACAACTCAAGCCTTCGGGGCCTGGGTGTATTCCTTCTGTTCTGCTCTGAAGGTCAGAGCTCGCATAATGCAAATACACACACACACATACACACATGCATGCACACAGATACATAACATGGCTTTGGGGCACACAAAGCCATGCACAGGGGCCCAGCACCAACATGTGAGAGAACAAAGCCATCACACTTCCCCAGATTCTTATACACACAAGTACAGCAAATTCACATACATGCACCTGCATACATTAAAGGTATGTTAGTTCCCAGACACTGAATCCTATGTCCCTGACCTTCTCTTCACCCTACCCGCCATCAAAGCAGGCTAACTTGAGAACAAGTGTCCCCTAGAGTGGGCAAGGACTAGAGGATTCTTTCCAGGTCCACCTCATATGGCATCCTATCCATCATCCATCCATATCCAGGTTCAGACCTAGCCCAGGCCAAGCACCTCCTCTGCTCTAGAAATCTCTGCTTCTCCTGCACCCTCACTTTGATGAAGGGCCCATAAAACATCTCCCATTCCCCCTTCCTTCGTGTAGGCATAATTCATGGACCCTTTCAGAGTCATCCATGCCATGTCGACCCACAGCTCTTCTCTCTGGCCAAATGTGATTGTTTTCTTCTTGTGCTTCATCCATCTCCTCTTCTCTTCTTTTCTTCCTCTTTCTTTTCTTTTCCCCAGTCATCTTCTTCCTCCTCTTCTTTCCCTCCTTATCCTCCCCCCTTTATTTAACTCCTTATTCCTTCTATCTCAATCCTTCATCTTCTTCTTCATCCTCTTTTTCTTCTTTCTTTCCTTCCTCCTCCTCCTCTGTCTTCCTCCTCTTTTTTTTTTTAAAGCTTAATTCTGAACAGCCGGCTATGTTCAGCCTGACTGGTTTGTTATGGCTTATAATTTGTGTTAGGATTAATTAACTAATTACTGACGAATGTCTGCTGGCAAGATTTGGCTTCAGCTTGTCAACTTGAAGTATTTAATTATTTTAATCATTTACTTTCATCTTCAGAATTGATGCTCTTCCAAGAGAGTTTCCAGGCATCTTTTAATTATTATTCGTGTGTGTGTGTGTGTGTGTGTGTGTGTGTGTGTGTGTGTGTTTTGTTCCTAGGGAAGAGGGAGGATCAGGGTTGCTTTTTAACTACTGAGGCCTGCATCTCAATGTCCTGACAGCCTCCCAGGAAGGGCTTTTCTAGGGATAGAAAGAACCAAGAAGGATAGCTGGAATTGGTTTCCTCAGTCCCAAAACCTTCTCTCTGACTACCCTGCCCCAGGATTAAGCATGGTGTGTGTGGTGTGTGTGTGTGTGTGTGTGTGTGTGTGTGTGTGTACAAGCTCTTTTCTCACTCTGACTGTGCTCCCTGACCCAAGGGACACCCCACAACCTTCAAGAGAAAGAATTTGTGTGGCAAAAAAGAAAGAATACTGACTTAAGAGTCAGAGGATGTGAGATACCAACTCTGCTACTTACTACCTGTGTCATTTTGGGTGAGTCAATTCCTGTTGCTGGGTCTTGGTGTCCTCTCCTGTAAAAATGTGGAGAGTTAGATCAGAAGATCTCTAAGGTTCCTTCCACTTTTAAATCTAGAACCCTATCAGGAACCCATGGTCTCTCTAAGTAAGCCCTAACTCTGAATAGATGCAGGACACCAGTAGGGCTTCCTATCAAGCCCCCTTCACGTTCTTTGTCTAACTGGAATATTTCCTGCAGAAGGAAAGACTGAGAATGACTCCAAGGAAATCCGTGCTGGTAGGTACAACAGGAAAAGGGAGGACTTCCAAACCAGATGAAGACCACACCCATCAAGGTGAAGTGCAGCCTTCTTTGGGGGCAGAGAGAAGGACAAAATGCCGTCAGGTCTGGCCTTCTCCAATAAGCACTCCATTCTCAAACACTCTCTCCTCCTTTGGAGTTGGGGGCGGGGCTCAATAAGTTTCTCTAAAAGGATTCTTTCCACTTTATTTACTAAAGACCAGGGCTCCAGCTTCCAGACCCTGGGCTGCAGGGAACCAGTTATCTCCAGAGCCCCTATTCAGCACTTCCCTGCAACAAGGTAGCTTTGATCAAGAATGGGACCCTAACTCCTGGGCCCCTGGAAGGTCTTGACTGGTGTTCCAACTGAGACAGACTCTTTCCCAACAATGAGTGGGGCAGGGGGACAGAGAGAGAAAGGAAGGGAAGGAGAGGGAGAGAAACCAGTGTTCCTGGACCAAGTTCACTTCTGAGGTCTCACATCATCTGGGCACAAGGATACTCTACCTGTGTCAGGGAAGGGGAAGATCATTCTGAGCACACTGAGGCCAGATGTCCTGGAAATTTGGTTTCATCCCTTCTTATTAGCAGTGACCAGACTCCTGGACAGTGGCTGGTGGCCTGACCTCCCACAGATGGGAAAAACCCATTAATCTGCCTCTCCCCTCAATGATCCCAGCCATCAAAGGTGAAAGTATTACCTTTCCCCATCTTAGAGACCAGAGAACTGAAGTCCAGAGAGAGGAGTAGCTCCCCCAGGATCACTCAGCTAGTGAGTGAGTTGAACCCAGGTCTTCTGAAGCTCAAGTTCAATGTCCTTCACATTATTCCACATTATACAGCAGCACTGCCTCTGAGTTCTTCTCTGGTACTCCAGCAGATCTGGGATCTCTCCAATGCGGATCTTCTCTCTGAAGAAATAAATCACAATTCCTCCAACCTGATCATTCTGTGCAACACTTGTCCATGCCCTCTCATATCTTTCCCAGAAAGGGTCCGTCCCATGTACTGTTGCATTTTCTTGACATTGTGTGAGTATGAGAGGAGTTTATGGACTTTCTATACCCACATGAGAGCAGCAGAGAGAGTACTGGGCCTGGAATCAGGAAGCCTTGAATTCAGATCTGACCCTAGATAACTTAGGAGCTGTATGACTTTGGGCAAGTCACTTAACTTCTGTTTGCCTCAGTTTCCTCAACAATAAAATGGGAATAATTATAGTACCTACCTTGCAAAGTTGTTGTTAAGATAAAATGAGAATTTTTTTTTAAAAAGCACTTAGCACACAGCTAAGCATATAGTAGAAATTATATAAAAGTATATTCTATTCCCATTCCCCTTTCATCGCCTCCCTCTTTATATGACTGGTCCATACTTTCCCTCCCCCACCCCGCAGTCATATCTTTCTCTTAAGACCTCTTTTATAAGAGGCAACTGGGTAGGGCAGTAGATAAAATACAGGACCTGGAGTCAGGAAGACCTGAGTTCAAATCTGGCCTCAGACATTTACTATCATTGTGACCCCGAGTAAATCATTTAAGCTCTGTTTCCTCATCTGTAAAATGAGAATGATTATAATAATAGCTGTTGTAAGGATCAAATGAGAATGCATTTTTGAAGTGTTTTGCAAAACTTAAAAATGCTATATAAATGCTAGCTATTATTATTATTACACTAATTTTCCAGTGAAATTCCTTGTCTGGAATGTGTTGCAATCAGCTTAGGCCCACTATATATGCCTCTCAATTTCAATTCTTTGGAGAATTTTTGGAGACTCCCAGATAGGGCTTTAGAAGGCAAGGCAGGCTGCTCGATATGGCTCAACAATGGGGGTGGGGAGGGGAAAGGAGAGAGGTAAGGGGAAGATGAGTGGCAGGGGAGGGAAAGAGAGTAGACAAAGAGTGACACTTCAATGACTTTTGATAAATTCACATATTTTTCATGACAGAGGAAACCTCACTCTTCATGTGTTGGAGGAATCTGTTTGAGGATAAATCATATTGCCACAAAGGTACAGAGAATCCCATGAATAGAAATCACCCAGAGGGGACACGCAGGAGAAACATTGCCCAGGACACAAAAATATCCAGTGCTAGCTCTGCTCCTGACCTGCTGCCAGGGGCTCTGAATTGTTTACCAGATCTAGGGTCTGAATTAGAAATCACATCCTCTTGTCCAGTCCTTCTTGTGAGCAAAGGCATAAATGAATTGGCTGACATTAGAAATGCATTTGGTGGCCATAGAATGTGCTTCTCTCTGTTGTAAATAAGTTCCAAAAGGGGCTCAAAAACATTAAGGAAAAACAGATATATTTATATTGGAGTTATACTTTAATTTAATTTAATCCAGTATTTATTGAACATTTATTACAAGCATGGCGTTATGCTAGGCACCAGGGATATAAAAATAAAAACTTCTGCCAGGGAGAAACTGTATACACAGATAAGTAAGTACCTTTTAAATGTATCTATGCATTTATATGTAAATAATGATACTTAGGTATACAAAGTAATGTGAGATAGGGCCCTAAAAACTGAAGGGTTACAATTCAATCCAGTAAGTCTTTATAATGGGCAAGGCATATGTTAAGCATACAAAGGATACAAAAATGAAACATTCTACCAATGAGAAACAATGTGTACAGAGATAAGTAAATGTATGTGTACAAAAAGTAAATGAAAAGAGAAGGCCCTAAAAAGGGCAGGGAGAATCAAGAAAGGTAAGCCATTACTGTGCTGTAAGAAATGATGAATAGATGGTTTCAGAAAAATCTGGGAAGACTTATATGACCTGATGCAAAGTGAAGTGAGCAGAACCAGACCACCGTGCATAGTAATAGCAATGTTGTAAGATGATC
Organism: Vombatus ursinus; assembly: GCF_900497805.2. Taxonomy (NCBI): domain Eukaryota; kingdom Metazoa; phylum Chordata; class Mammalia; order Diprotodontia; family Vombatidae; genus Vombatus; species Vombatus ursinus. The sequence continues at coordinate 14,364,744 of NW_020954553.1, read as the reverse complement.
GATTGCAAACGATGTAGTTTTTCTGATCAGTACAATGATCCATGACAACTTCATGATAAAAAATGCTATCTAACTCTGAAGAGAGAACTAATGAAGTCTGTGTACAGATTGAAGCATATTTTATGGAAAGAGACAGAGACAGAGAAAGTGAGAGAGAAAGAAAGAGAGGGGAGGGAGGGAAGAAGGAAGAAAAAAAGGAAAGAAAGAAGAAAGGAAGGAAAAGAAAAGAAAAGAAAAGAAAAGAAAGGTCACATGGAGCAGGTGGCACTTGAGCTGGTCCTTGAAGAAAGCTAAGGATTGCAGGAGGCTGAAATAAAGTCAGAGTATATTCTAGGTTTAGGGGACAGCTTGTGCAAAGTCACGGCAATGGGAAATGTAATGTTCTGTATGGGGAACAGGGAATTGGCCAGTTTGGTTAAAATGAAGAATGTAGTGGGTTCCAATTATCCAGCAGGATATCCAGAGCCAGAGAAAGGTGAAACCACAGCCTCCCCTGAGTGATGCCTACCTCAGCAGCATCCCCGCCGAGAGACACAAGCTCCATTCTGACATCCAAAAATGACTTCAGGATGACCCCAATTACAGCCCCCAGTGCTTCCCCAATGCCCACAGGGCCTTTGCTGATGACCCTTAGGTTCTTGCTTCATGGCTATCCCTCACCATCTTCTCCCAAGGACCTCTCTTTTCCCCTTCCTATTCACAGTATTTAAGAAATAAAGTTGAATTTTCCTGGCCAAAAAAAAAAAAAAAAAGAAAAGAAATGAAGAATGTGCAAAGAGAAGAGAAGTAATGCATGTAGCACAGTGCCTGGCACATAGTAAGTGCTATATAAATGTTAGCTGCTATAATAATAATAATAATAGTTATTATTATTATTATAGCAGCTAATTATTTATTATTATTATTATTATTAGCCCGAAAAGGTAGACTAGAACCAAACTGTGAAGGGCTTTGAGTACTGAACAGAGGAGGCTGTATTTTATCCTTAAGATAATAGGGAACTCTCTGTTTGTTTGTTTGTTTGTTTGTTTGTTTTTAAATAAATAATTAATTAATTTTTAGTTGTCGACATTCACTTCCATATGATTTTGAGTTTTAAATTTTCTCCCTCACCCCTCCCCAAGACAGTGTGCAATCTGATATAGGCTCTACTTATACGTTCCTATTAAACATATTTTCACATTAGTCATGATGTAAAGAAGAATTAGAACTAATGGGAGGAACCACAAGAAAGAAGAAACAAAACAAAATACTAAAAGAAAAGGAGAGCAAATAGTATGCTTCCATCTGCATTCAGGCTCCAAAGTTCTTTCTCTAGATGTGGATAGCAGTTTCCATCATGAGTCTTTTGGATGTCTTAGACCCTTACATTGCTGAGAAGAGTGAAGCCTTTTAAAGTCAATTATTGCATAATGTGGCTATTACTGTGTACAATGTTCTCCTGGTTCTGCTCATTTCACTCAGCATCAATTTGCATAAATCTTTCAGGTTTTTAAGCAACATATTATGGGATTATGGTTCTTAATCCGCTCTGCTATCCACTTCCATTTTATGGGAGAGTTCATCCCATTCACATTCACAGTTATAATTACTATCTGTGTCTTTCTCTCCATCTTATTTCCTCCCCCATTTATGCTTTTCTCTCTCCTTTCTCCCTTTCCCTCCTCACTAGAGTTTTGCTTTTGACCACCACCTTCCTCAATCTGCCTTCTTCTATCAGCTCTCTCCCTTTTCTTCCCTTTTACCTTTACTATTCCTTCCCTCCTTTCTATCCACTGCCACCCTTTTCTTTCCCTTTCCCCCTCTTACTTGCTATAGGGTAAGTTAGATTTCGATAACTAACTGATTATTTTATTTCCTCTTCGAGCCAAATCTGATGAGAGTAAGGTTCAAACAATGCTCATCTCCCTCCCTTCTTTCCCTCTACTATAATAGGTTTTTGTGCCTTTTCACATCGTGTAATTTACCCTTGTCTGCTTCCTTCTTTCCTCTTCTCCCAGAACAATCCTTTTTCGCCGCTTAATTAGATTTTTTATCATCACATCAAAGTCAACTTATACCCATGCCCTCTGTCTATGTATACCCCTTTTAAATGTCGTAATAACAATACAGTTCTCAAGAGTCACAAGTGTCTTCTTCCCTTGTAGGGAATTTGCTCTTATTAATAGCATGTTGTTGTTTCTTTCTGTCCCATTTACCTTTTTATGCCTCTCTTGAGTCTTGTATTTGAAGATCAAAATTTTCTGTTGAGCTCTGATATTTTCATCAGGAAGGTTTGGAAGTCCCCTATTTCATTGAATGTCCATATCCTCCCCTGAAAGATTATGCTCAATTTCTCTGGGTAGTTGATCCTTGGTTGTAATCCAAGCTCATTTGCCTTATGGAATATCGTATTCCATGCCCTCCAGTCTTTTAATGTAGAAGCTGCAAGGTCCTACATAATCCTGATTGTGGTTCCATGATATTTAAATTGTTTCTTTCTGGCTGCTTGAAGAATTTTCTCTTTGACCTGATAATTTCAGAATTTGGCTACAATATTCCTTGGCATTTTCAATTTGGGATCTCTTTCAGGAGGTGATTGATGGATTTTTTCGATGACTATTTTAACTTATGGTTGTAGGACCTCAGGGCAGTTTTCCTTGATGATTTCCTGAAAGATGCTGTCCAGGCTCTTTTTATCATCATGGTTTTCAGTAGATCACTAATTTTTAAATTGTCTCTCCTGGATCTATTTTCTAGATCAGTTGTTTTATCAATGAGGTGCTTTTTGTTTTCTTCTTTTTTCTTCATTTGTTTCTGCTTGACTGATTCTTGATATCTCATGCAGTCATTAGCTTCCACTTGCTCAATTCTAATTTTTAACAGCTTCCTTCTATAAGATTTTGTACCTCCTTTTCCATTTGGCCAATTCTGCTTTTTAAGGAATTGATTTCTTTAGTGTACTTTTTTTCCATTTGGCCAATTGTATTTTTTAATGACTTGTTTTCTTCAGTGTACTTTTTTCCATTTGGCCAATTGTATTTTTAAGGACTTGTTTTCTTTAATCAATTTTTGTCCTTCCTTTTATTGATGTTCTCTTGCATGCCTCTCATTTCTTTTCCCAATTTTTCTTCTACCTCTCTTATTTGACTTTTAAAATTCTTCTTGAGCTCTTCCAAGAAGGCTTTTGGGCTTAAGACCAGTTCATATTCCCCTTTGAGGTTTTGGATGTGGGTGTATTGACAATGTTGTCCTCTTCTTAATTTGTGCCTTATCTTCCCTGTCCCCATAATAAGAATCCATGGTCATTGTCCATTTCTGCTTTCTGCTTATGGTTTTTGGCTATTTCCTGGCTTTTAAAGTTGAGCTCTCCTGCTGGAGCACAGGGGGCACTGACCCAAGCTTCTTGTGCTGGGAGTACAGGACCTGGTCACTGACTTTGTGTGCTGGGACCTCAGGTTCTAGCAGCTGGAGGCTTTAGGGGTCTAGCAGCTTACCTGGTGCTGAGCTGGGGTCAGCAGCACTGGAGTTCTTGGGGTAGAGGTAGGGAGTCTGGCCCCTGGAGGATACCTGCTCGCTAGGCTTCTTTAGACACCTATGGGACTTTCATTTTGAAATTCCCAATAGATAGTTTGTAATGCAGTACTGTAGCTAAGGAGAAAGGCTAGGATTAGATTTTAGATCTGGGAGTCATCTGTATTGAGAAGTAACTTGAATGTATTTTTTACTGGTGAGATGGATGTGAGAGAGTGTAGAGATAGGAAAAGAGGGCCCAGGACAGAGCTTGGAGGCCTAAGGGGAATTACTCTTCAGAAGCAGCATAGGGAAAACAACCCAGTGAAAGAGACTAAGGAGAGAAAGATCACACAGGTAGGAGTAGAACAAAGAGAGAAAAGTGTCATGAGAACACAGGGAGGAGAGAATATCAGAAGAAGAGGCGGTCATAATAGCTAGTAATAGGAAGAGCTAGCAATTTACATAGTGCATTCAGGTTTGGAAAGCACCTCATATATGTTAACTCATTTGATCCTCATGATAACTCTATTAGGTAGGTACTAGTATTATACTCTTTTTATAGATGAGGTAAAAAAAAAAAGGAAGGTGGCTCAGTGGGTAGAGTGCCTGGTCTGGAGTCAGGAAGACTCATCTTCCTGAGCTCAAATCCAGTCTCAGATATATACTAGATGTGTGACCCTAGGAAAGTCATTTAACCCTGTTTGCTTTACCTTCCTCATCTGTAAAATGAACTGGAGAAGGAAATGGCAAAGCACCCCAGCACCTTTGCAAAGAAAACCCCAAATGGGATCACAAAGAGTTAGACATGATTGAAAAATGACTAAACTACAACAACAAAGGAAAGGGTCACACTGCTAATTAGTGTTTGAGGTAGGATTTGAACTCAGGTCTTCACGACTCCAGGTTTTATGTTTTGTCCTCTGGGTCACCTAGATGCCTGGTCCACAGAATAAGGATTGAGAAAGACCATTGGATTGGGCAATTAAAATATCTTTGACAATCTTGGAGGGAGCAGCTTTCGCAAACGTGAGTAAATGCAAAGTATATTCAAAATAATTTCAAGAGAGAGAAATTGCCAACAACTAGGGCATTGGAAAGGTCTCTTGGAGGAGGAGACAAGAATGAATGCTTTTGCTGATGTGTGCACTCCTCCACCAAAGCAGATCACAGTCCCTCCATGTCTTGGTAGGTGGTCTTCATGAGTCATTTACCTGAAAATTTAATCCCTCCTACAGACAACTTGGTGATGAGCCTTTCTGAATGTAGGGCAGGCTGGTCCTCAGATGAAAGACTCAGCCCATCATCTGGTCAGACCCTAGGCCTTTAAGGTTTGCAAAGCACTTTACATAGGTTAAATCATTTGATCCTCACAACAACCCTATGAGGTAAGTGCTATTATTATCCCTGTTGGGAGCTTGGTACAACCTGCCAGAGCTTGTGCTCACACTGACATAGCCTTTGAGATGAGAACTCAGGGTCATCTCCCTGCCACTATGAGGCATCCGAGGAAGACTCCAAAGAAGACATATTGGGGTTGTGAAAGCAAATTAGGGTTGTCTGGGTTCTGTTTTTCTCCTTTTCATTAAATCTCAGAGCTAGAAGATAGCGGAGTAGATATCTAGTCTAGCCTACCTGAGCAGGAATCTCCTCTCCAATCTAACTCCAGTCTCCTAACAGTCTCCACTTGAATAATGTCAGTAACAAAAAACTTCCTTCCTTCCTAAGAAGCACATTCCAGTTTGTGACAGTTCTAAATGGATGGTTTCTGAGTGGATGTCATGAAGGACTCCCTGTCTTCCTATAAACTGATATTTAAGCCATAGGGTTGACCCGACTGGGTATGCAATGCCCAATGCAAATACCCAGTGTATTTGAAGTCTGAAGGTCTGAGTTCAAATCTTAGTCATGCAACCCAGCACTTAACAGTGCCTGGTACATAGTAGGTGCTTAATAAATGTTTATTGAATTGAACTTCTTGCTTATGTGACAATGGGCAAACAGCTTCACCTATCTGGGACTCAGTTTTCTCATCTATGAAATGAGGGAGTTGAACTCGATTGCCCTTAGACCTCTTCCATCTCTGAATTTATGTCTATGATCCTATATCCCAGGCCTGTACAACCTTATAGTGCTCAGGCTGCTTGTAGCATGCCAAAAGATTTCCTCTACATACAAAATGTATTTTCTTCTACATTTTTCACAGGCTGCCAAAATTGTTTGTCCTGCTGCTAGCAGCCCATGGCCCACAGGTTGTTCAGACCTGTGATATTTTGTGTGTGAATAAATGGTCTTCCCCATACCTGGTGGGCATGGCTTGATAATATGAGAGTTCAATGGTACCAAGGAGCATTAACCCTAAGATCTGATGGGAGGGATCAGAAGAAACTCTACATTGAAGTGGAAAGAAATTTGGAGCTTGGTTGAAATGAGACTGAATGTTGAGTACTTGAAATTCTTACCAGTTGATAATAGAATCTCAAAATATTATAGTTGGAAGGAACCTGAGCACTTACTATTACTATTTTTTGGGCATTGTGCTAAGTGCAAGCAGCTAGATGACACAGAGGATAGAGCACTGGCCCTAAGGACAGGAAGATCTGAGTTCAAATCCTGTGTCAGATACTTACTAGCCATGTGACCTTGAGCAAATCACTTAATTGCTGTTTGCATCAGTTTCTTCAACTGTAATATGGGGATACTAATAGCACCTACCTCCCAGAGTTGTTGTAATGATCAAGTGAGATAATATTTATAAAGTGTCTGGCATATGGCAGGTGCTATATAAATGCCAGTTATCCTCATCAAGATCATGAAGTTCTAATCACATTCTAATGGAACAGATAACACGCAAGCAGTTATGCACATAGAAGATGTATATGTAAGATGTATAGAAAGTAAATGGAAGGCAGTCTCATCTCAGAGAGAAAGTACTAGCAGTTTGAAGGGAGTATGGGAGTGGGGAGACCAGAAAAGAATTCCTGCAGGAGGGAGGATTTGAGGTACATCTCGAAGGAAGCCAGGGAAGGCAGCAGGTAGAGGGGAGGGGGGAGAACTGTCCAGGGATGCGAGGTAACCTGAGAAAAGGCCTGGAGTAAGAGCAGTGTTAGTAACTTAGCACTGGGGAAGTGGGTTGGGCCAGACTCTGAAGGGCCTTGAATGTCAGACAAAAGAAAAACAGAAAGAGAAACATTGATTGAAGTTATGAGACAATCAACAGTAGAAGAGAAAAGGAAGATGGTTCTTACCTACAAATAATATGCAAAATTTCATGAATATGAGTCAATTTGGTTCTAAACCTCTTCCCTTTCCCCTGTCTCTTCATTCGTTTATGTCTCCCATCTTTCTCTGTATGGAAGTTATTCCTAAGATTCACCCCATGTCTTTCCTGCTGCAGATACTCATGGCATGACAGCTCTCAGTGCTGATGTGCCAAGGAATGGAAGTTTGTGGGAAAGGGGAAGAGACCTTCCAGGGCTCTAGCAGCAACAGTGAGTTTTCTGTTTTGTTTTGTTGTTTTGTCATTTTGCCTGAGTCCATGTTGGGCTCCACTATTGTCCCATGGGGGAGATGCTCTCCTCTGTCTACACAAGGCATGCTGAAGGTTAAACCCCAGCTGCAGGACCTGCTTGGCCAATCTCCCCTCAGCTCTAGCTAGGAGATTTAAACAAGAGGAGAAAGATCATCTTAATTAACTTGGAAATCCCATTAATTAGGCGCCTTCTCGCATTAAAATTCGCTTCACTGACTGGTCTGGAAGAAGGCGAAGGCTAGAGTCAATTGAGAGAAGACAGCCAAGAGCCTTGACCTACGAGGGTAAAATTTGATGAGATTTTGCCATGTGCTGGGTCCCACCAGGGTAGAATAAACAGACCACTGGATTTGGATTCTGAGTCCCTACATGAGTTCAAATCCTTGCTGTGCCATTTATTACCTGGTGACCATTGACAACTTACTTTACACTTATGGGCCTCAGGTTTTTTTATCTGTAAAATGAGGTAGTTGGACTAATTGAACTCTAAGGTCCCTTATGATGCTAAATCTATGATTCCATGAACCTGGAGGTGATGTGGATTGATCACAGAATATCCTTCTGCAGCTATGAGGACTCTAGAGTATTGAGAAAGACCGATGAAGCCATTAGATGAAAATCTTGTGCCCCTCCCATCCCCTGGGGCCTGCTGATATGAAAATATATGTGCCATCTTGTCCAAAAACCACATATGTATACTACATATATACTTTCTGACTACTCTCCTCCCAAATGGCAGCATCTATAGACATGTGATCCCATAGAGTGAAATCTATCCCTTCCCTGTAGTCCCATCTCCAGCATGTTATTTTGTATCTTTTTCCACATTATTCGTATATTTTAAGATGCTCAGAAAGTTTCCCTCTTCAGTTCCTAATCCTTCCCTCTCAAGCCCCCAGCCTTGATGGGACTGGACTGGTGCAGCCTGACTGAAAAATGACAGGAGCTCACTGGACACAGCAAACACTGAGACTGAGTTTCATTACCTTGACCCAGTGTGTCTGTAACCAAGGTTGCTACATCTTATTGGTGAGGCTAGGAAAAATGAATGAATGAGGAAAAATTTTATTAAGCACTTACAACGTGCCAAGCATTGTGCTAAATGCTGGGGATACAATGAGAAAAGCTAGATAGTCCTTGCCTTTAAGGAACTCACACTCCCCTTGCACATACAAGGTCCCATAGAGAGGTACTTGTGGCAATATTGTAACTCACTATTCCTGGTTTCTGAAAGTCCTTTCCTTTCTTCCTAGATGCCTTATAAAGATGTTAGGTGTAGTTCTCTACTGGGCTGCAGGAGTAGTCAGCATCCTGTCCACCATGGGTGGTCACACCCTCTGAAACCACTTCCTCCCTTGGGGTGGCTATCTCCATATATTCATATATCTTTGTGCATATGTGTTGTCCTCAGCATTTCACTTTTGGCTCCTGGTTAGGTTTATTGTGTACTATAATCCCTTCTCTCTAATGGCATGGTCAACAGTAGTAGAGGGGAGAGGCAGGAGAGAAAAGGAGAGACTCTCTCCTCTCCGTAAGAATGGTTCTCTTTCAGGGTCTTGACTGAGATTCGATTCTTTAATTCCTGAACTGAAATCCACTGCTGGACTGGATCTTTTTGGACTGGGAAACTGATAACATTTGTCTGCTATTTAAAGCTCTCTGAGACTGATGAGCTTGCTTGGTGAGCCATCATGCTTTTTACCTTATGTAGTTTAAAAGGTTCACACCTCAGGGTGGAGCCTTTCTAGTTTATATATCAGATCCACATTGATACAGTGACTCATGCGAAGATAAGTTCTCACCTGATGAAAATATCAGGGCATGGAGTATCTTGTTAATTGAGGTGTGTGTGTGTGTGTGTGTGTGTGTGTGTGTGTGTGTGTGTGTGTAGAACTCCTTACACAGTGATACACACTTTGGGTGTGTATGTGGGTATGCACACTATATAAGAAAAGTGTGCTAGAAGTTTGTATATTCTACATTCTTTATACATATTGCATATGTATGTGCTATAAACATTGCCATTGCTTCCAAAAATGTGTACAGAGCATGTAGGGAAGGTATGGCTATGTATACTGTGCATGTGTGTATGCACACACACATGTACACATGTACACATACACATACACATATACATATATCTTTGTACACACATGTATGTTTTATATGGGTATATTTATGCAGAGGCATAAATGTGTATATGTGTATCCTGGGGTTGGCAGTAGGTATACATGCTGTATTTACCATACTATTTACTGTTTTTTTACCATATGATATGATAAAGATCTGGTGTTAGCTAATGGTGACATTACCTGGCTAATCTGGTCATTAACCAAAATAAACACGTAAGATCTTAAAAGATGCTGGGAAATATTAATGAGATGATGCTAACATTATCCATCCATATATAGAACTAACAAGTTTCCAAAAACTCTTTGGACAAGCCTAACTGATGTTGGGATTACTTTGTAACATATACTTGATAATGCTGATCCTTGAACCACAGAGTCCCTATCCTCTCCCTGGACGCAGTACAGACAAATTATCTTAAAGAGCTGGCATGAAGATCGAATGAGATCATGAATGAAAGTGTGTTGAAGAAGCATGAAGTGCTATAGAAATTTGTGTGTGTGTGTGTGTGTGTGTGTGTGTGTGTGTGTGTGTGTGGCAACTGGGGTTAAGTGACTTGCCCAGAGTCACACAGCTAGTAAGTGTCAAGTGTTTGGTCTGAGGCCAGATCTGAACTCCTGTCCTCCTGACTCCAGGGCCAGTGCTCTATCCACCGTGCCACCTAGCTGCCCCGGTGCTACAGAAATTTAAGGAGCTATCAATCTATATATCCTCATCCACCTCAGTTTATATATATATATGCACATTCATATATCACAGGATTATAAATTTAGAGCTAGGAGGAATTTTAGTCTACCCCCCTCATTTGACAGATGAAAAAACTTATCTGAAATTCAACCTCAGTTTCCTTATCTGTGGCAGTATCTTGATATTGCAGTCCAAAAAGCCTGAGTTCACATCCAATCTCAGACACTTATTAGCTGTATGACCTTGGGCAAATCACTTAACCTCTGCCTACGTTAGTTTCCTCAACTGTAAAATGAGGATAATAGCACCTACCTCCCAGGGTTGTTGTGAGGATCAAATCAGATAATATCCATAAAGTACTTAACAGTGACAGGCACATAGTAGGCATTCAATAAATACATGTTCCTTTCATCCTCTCATCTCATCTCCCACCCCTACCCCCACCCACTTCCCAGGGCCCAGAGGATTAAATGACTTGCCCAGGGTGACACAGCTAGTTAATGTCTCAAATGGTATTTGAAGCCTGGTCTTCCTAACTCTAAATATAATTCCCTGTCCAGGAAATCATGCTATCTTTCAAATGTACTTACATAGATTCATATATACCAGATATGCATACATATACGTGGGCACACATGACAACACATGTACATAGCCACACATTCACACACATAAATACACACATGCATTCACACAATGCACACGTGTATGCATACAGATAAATGTGGGGGCTCCCAATATTACTCATCTACTCTCTCATCCATACATGGTTCTGCTTGAGGCCTTTGGAGCTGATTCATGGTCCATGTGCCACTGAGGATGCATCACTTAGCAGGTCATTTTATTGACCTATAGCTCAGCTCAAGGTCATTCATTTAGGCAGAGGAGATAGCCAGGCCAGGGAAGTGATAGGAATAGGAGCAGGAGCAGGCGGGGGACAGGAGTGGGAGAAGAAGAAGCAATAAGAGACTAGCTCTCTAGAGTCAGGCTATAGAGCCTGGAGCACCCATAAACCACAGGCTGCAGAAAGCAACCTAGACCTGGCTCCCTGAGCTATCCTACCCTGGGTGAAAGGGTAATGGATAGTGGGTCAGGGGAAACAGAGAGTCCTTTCCTCCCCTGTCACAGGCACAGTATCAAAAGTATCATCTTAGACCATCTAATCTCTTAGTGCTCAACTAATTAACCACCTCTATACCTTAATAATATACACTATCAAGTGAGCAACCTTTTGAAGATTTCTCATCTTCTCTTATTTATGTTCTTTATTTTTTTCAATTAATAAAAATCTATCTTCTCTCCTTCCTACCTTCTTCCTGTCCTCCATTAAAAAAAGAAAAGAAAAAGAAAACCCTTGTAACAAATATGCCTAGTCAAGCAAAACAAATTCATCTATTGGTCATGTCCAAAAAATGTATGTCTCAATCTGCACTCTGGGTCCATCACCAGGAGGTGATGTAGCATGTCAGGTCAGGAGGTGGGTAGCAGGTTTCATCATGGGAACTCAAGACCACTTGGGGCAGGCCATTCCACTTAGAGAGGTTTCTAATAGGAATGTTTTTCTGGCACCAAGTCTAATTCTGCCTCTCTGCTACTTTCACCCACTTCACTCCTAGCTCTCCCTTCTGGGACTGAGCAGAAAAACAAAAACAAAACTTAATCCTCCTTCCCACCCCCAGCATGATGGCTTTTCAAATACTTGAAGATGGCTCTAATGCTACCCCCTTCTTCTCCTCTCTAAGTTAATCATCCCTAGTTTCCTCAACCGATGTTTGTAAAATGTGCTCTCAATGCTCTGCCTCATCCTGATTATCCTCTTTATTCTCCATCTTATTGATATTTTCCCTAAAACATGGCACCCAGAACACAATGTGACATATATGCTCTCACCAGAACAAAGGTCCCTTATCCTGAACACAATGCCTTTACCATTTCCTTTTCCACCAGGGTAGGAATTGGGGATTGGACATCAAGATGTGGATTTTAGTATCATCTGCATTGACAAACAGTTTGTTACATTTGTGGAAAAACAATAATTGGAAATTGAAGGACCTGGATTTGATTTCTGACTCTGCTAATTATTATCTTTGTGACCTTGGACAACTTATTTAACCTGAGATTCGATTTCCTCTTGTATAAGATGGAGTTAAACTAGATGTTGTCTAAGGTCCCTTCCAGCCTTAAATCCTATAAATCTTAAGATTTCACCAACTGAAACTAAAGAAAAGGAGAAAGTTCTGCCACAGTTCCATTGCCTCAGGAAGGGGGCAGATTCTTCCTCCCTGGTATAAACTCTTCTTTCTCCTCCTCCTCCTCCTCTCCACCTCTTTCTCCTCCTTCTCCTCTCCCACTAGTGTAGACCCTGAAAAGGTTCCCATCCCTCAGTTTAGCCCCTATTGTCAAACTGCAGGTCAGAGAATACGATTCTGTGATAGTAATAACCAGAAGGATTAACATGAGGTATGAATTTTGGCAGCTTCTTTTCCCCTCCTGGCTGTGCTTCTGACATTCTGGGCTTAGACTCCATGACTCAGTTGCCTTATCACCCTGGAACTTCCCTCATTGCCTGAGGCCTTCTCACCTTGGAACATCCTTCTGCCTTGCCAGCTCCATTCTCCCATTGGTGAGTTTCTCCCAGGACCTCCATTTTTGGGAGGGGTTCCTCTTCTGGTTTTGCTTCTGACTCTCCAGATTTCTATGCTATCCCCCTCTCTACACCCACTTTAGCATATTCCTCCCCTTTCACCCCTTTTCATCTCCCTTTTGTGTGTTATTTTCATTCAATGGAATGTATGTTCTTTGTAGTACCTCAATTAATAAATAATCAAAAGATATGAATAAGTAGTTTTTAGAAGGAGGAAACCCAAGCTATCAATAGCTATATTAAAAATGCTTTAACTTACCAAAAATTTGGGTTGTTGTTCAGTCATTTCAATAGTGTCTGACTCTTTGTGATCTTATTTTGGGTTGTCTTGGCAAAGATACCATTTAGCAAAGTGGTTTGCCATTCCTTTCTCCAGCTCATTTTACAGATGAGGAATGAGGCAAACAAGGTTAAGTGACTTACCCAGTGACTTGCCCACAGCTAGTATGTGTCTGAAGCCAGATTCAAACACATGAAGATGAGTCTTCCTGACTCCCGGCCCAGCACTCTATCCATTGCCACCTACTTATAATTACAGAAATGCAAATTAAAACAACTCTGCAATTACACCTCATACCTATCACATTGGCAAAAAAAGGAAAATGACAAATGCTGGAGGTTCTATGGGAAACTAGGCACATTAATGCACTGTTGGTAGAGCTGTGAACTAGTCCAGTCCTTCTAGAAAGTAATTTGGAATGATGCCCCCAAAATTATTAAACTCTGCATACTCTTTGATGCAGGGGCATTACTACTAGGTCTATACCCCCAAAGAGATCAAAGAAAGAGGAAAAGGACCCATATGTACAAAAACATTTATAATAGTTCTTTTTGTTAGGGCAAAGAATTGGAAAACTGAGGGAGGGGCATGAATTGGGGAATGACTGAATATATTTGTGTGTGCGTGCGTGCATATGTGTGTGTGTGTGTGTGTGTGTGTGTGTGTGTGATGGAATACTATTTTGCTGTAATAAATGATAAAGGGTGATTATTGCCCCTATTTTCTTGAGTTCAGCTGAGGCACAATAAATTTTGTTGCAACTCCTTTATAAAAGAGGTATAGGGGATGATTTCAGAGAAACCTGGGAAGATCTTTATGAATTGATACAGAGTGAGTGAGCAGAAACAGGAAAATAAAAGCCATATAGTAAAAGAAACAAACAACTTTGAAAGACTTGGGCCCTCTGATCAACACAATGACCACTCACAATTCCAGAACACTCATGATGAAACATGTTACCCATTTTCTAGTAGAGAGGTGATGGAGTTAGAAAGTGCAGATTGAGATTTTTTAAAAAAATGGCCAATGAGGGAATTTGTTTTGCTTGGCTACACATATTTGTAACTAGGGTTTTGTTTGTCCTGCTTTCTATGTGTTGGGGCAGAAGTGGGAGGAAAAGAGTGCTCATCAGAAAATAAAATTTAATTACCAAAGAAGAATATAAGCTCTTTGAGGGCAGGGACTGTCTTTCTTTTTGCTTGTATTTGTATCCCCAAAGGTTAGCTCAGTGCCTGGCACATAGTAAACACTTAATAAATGCTTGCCTTGTCTTGCCTTGCTTTATCTTACCTGGGCCTTTGCCATCTCAATTATGAAATTAATATATTGAACTACATATTATCCAAGGTCGCTTCCAGCTTTAATAACTTCTTCTTCTATTTCTTCTTCTTCTTCTTCTTCTTCTTCTTCTTCTTCTTCTTCTCCTTCTTCTTCTCCTTCTCCTTCTCCTTCTCCTTCTCCTTCTCCTTCTCCTTCTCCTTCTCCTTCTCTTTCTCCTTCTCCTTCTCCTTCTCCTTCTCCTTCTCCTTCTCTCCCTACACTCCCAATTTTTTTTGAGGACAAAGAGCTCTCTATCCATGTTTCTTCCATCTTTTCCTTCTCCTTCTCCTTCTCCTCCTCCTCCTCCTCCTCCTTTTGTGATTTCATCAACACAAGAAAACCCCCTATACCAATGCAATTGGGCAGCCGCTCTGTAATTTAATCACAGACAGAGTTGTCTGGGGACACTGAAAGGTTAAGTAACTTGCCTAGGGTCACACAGTCATTATGTGTTTGAGGTAGGACTGGAATCAGGTCTTTATGATCCCATGACTGGCCCTCTGTCTATTACACCATGCTGCCTCTAAGTCTGATTTTCTGACTCTATAAACCACCATTCATGAAAACAAGAGGTTAAAGAAGCACTCAAGAAAGAGGTCACTTCTGGCCTTGGTCAGCTTATATTGCTAAGTTTTCAAGGCAGTTCCCCAATGTCTGACCAGTTTGCTTAATCTAAGAACTAAAATCGCATGAAATGGGAGAGGCAGAAATCATGTTGAGAATTGTAAAGAATTCGTTTAAAGCAGAAGCCATACGACAAATGATGGGAGAAATCTTCCTAATGCTCCACTCTGATCTGAATCACTTCTCTAGTCAAAATTCTTCAGACTCTCTATTAGCAAGCAATCACTTAACAAGCATTCACCTACTATGTACTAGGACCTACTATGTACTAGGCACTGGGGATATGAAGACAAAAATTCAACAGTCCCAGCTGTCAGGAAGCTTACTTTCTATTGGAAAGACTATATTGCCCCCAAAGAATAGAATCCCAATCCTGGCATTCAAGGTCCTCCATAGTCTGACTCCAGCCTACTTGACCAACCTTACCTCATAATATTCCCCTTCACCTATTTCATGTTTTAGCCAAAATGAACTACCCTCCCCCTTCTTGCCACTCTTATCATGAGCTCTCTTGACTCTAGGCCTTTGTAATACTGTTCTCTCTTCATTCACCTGCTAACTATGTGACTACTCTCCAGCCTTTGCTGTAGCATCATCTGTGTCTCAATCCTTAATGACAGCTGTACCCCAAGGCTCTATCCTGGGACTTTCTCTTCTCTGTCTACACTCATCAGGTCTCATGGATTTGAAGCTATTTCTAAGCACGACTCCCATATTCATGTATCCAAATCTAGCCTCTTTCCTAAACTATAGTCCTGAATCACCAAATGCTGGTTGGATATAACCAACTGAATGTCTTGTAGGTGTTTTCATACTCAACATGTCCTCTTAGCTAGAGGCATTTAGGTGGTGTGGTGGATAGCACACTAAGCTTGGAGTCCAAATTTAGCCTCAGATACTTACTAGCTGTATGACCCTGGGCAAGTCATTTAACCTCTGTCTACCTCAGTTTTCTCAACTGTAAAATAAGGATGATGTAAGCACCTGCCTCTCAGGGTTATTGTGAGGATCAAATTAGAAAATATTTGTAAAGCACTTAGCACAGTGCCTGGCACGCAGCAGGCCCATGATAAAACGTTTCCTTTTTCCCTTTCTTCCTTCCAAAAGAGAAATCATTATCTTTCCCATTAAATACAACCCACCAGCAACCTTGTCTATTTCTGTTGAGTGCATCACTATCTTTCTAGACACTCAAGTTCACAACCTAGGAGTCATCCTTGACTTTTCATTCTTGCTCATCCTCTGTATCTAATCAATTGTCAAGTACTATCTGTTCTACAGTGCCTAGCAAGTAGTAGAAATATAATAACATGCTTGTTGACTTGACTTCTATTTCCATAGCTTATATCCTATCCCCTTGTAACCATTCACACAGTCTTCAATACCTTTCACCTTGGCTCTTTGTAACAGTCTCTCCATTGGACTCCTGGCTTCCAGTCTTTCTCATCTCTCATCCATTCTATCATAGCTAACAAAATAATCTTCCTAAAGCACCCAAAGATCTGACCATGACACTCCCTTGCTCAAGAAATTTCAATGGCTTCCAGGCCACATGTGGCCCTCTAAGTCCTCAAGTGCAGCCCTTTGACCGAATCCAAACTTCACAGAACAAATCCCCTCAATAAAAGGATTTGTTCTGTAAAACTTAGACTCAGTCAAAAGGCTGCACCCAAGGACCTAGAAGGCCACCTCTGGCATTCCACAGGTAAGGCTCCTGCTCTAGGATAAAAACAAACAAACAAACAGCAACAACAAAGATAAAAATCTGCTTGGTTTGATATTTAAAGTCCTTTGGATTTTGGCTCCATCCTATCTTTTCAGGCTTATTTTACATTAACATCATTCCGGCCATGCTGGCCTATTTACTGCTCCCAAAATATGACATTCTACCTCTTGCTTCCTGACTTAGCATAAACTTTTCCCCATGCCTGGAATTCATGCCCTTCTCAATTCACCTATTAAAACCTCTAGCTTCCTTCAAGGCTCAGTTCATGGGCCATCTCCTATAGGAAAACTTTTCTGATCCTCCTTGTTAATGCACCCTCTCTTGTCTTCAAATGATCTTGTACACACTCATCTACTTACATGTTGCATCTCCCCAATGGAACGTTAGCTCCTCAAGTGAAAGGACAATTTTTCATTTTATCCTTGTATCTTCAGAGCCTACTAGATTGCTGACTGGATTGGAGGCTGTTGTTAAGGGACAATCATAACCACAGAACCACAAAAACACAGAATTTAAGAGTTGGAAGGGACCTTGGTGGTTACCCAATCTACCCATACACGAAAGGAATCCCCACATTCCCAACAAGTGGGCTCTGCTTGAAGACCTACAAGGAAGGGGGGAAAAAACCACCTGTCAGGCAGCCCATTCCACTTTTGGTCAGTTCTTAATATGAGGGCCTTTTTCCTGTTGTAGAGCTTAGATTTGTCTCTTTGAAACTTCCCTCAGTTGCTCCTAGTTCTGCCTTCTGAGGCCAGCCAAAAAGAATAAAATGAATCCCTCCTTCTCAAGACAGCCTTTTGAATGCCTGAAGACAGCTATGATGCCCCACTGTGCCTGCCTTTCTCCAGGCTAAACATGCCCAGTTCCTTCACTCAATTCTCACATTTGCATGGAATCCATGCCCTTCACTATCCTGGTCACCTCCCTCTAGACATTCTCCATCTTACCAACTTCTTCCTTAAACCAGGATGCCCAGAACTTGAAAACAATATTACAGATGTTATCTGACAAGGGCAGAGCACAGTGGGCTATCTCCCTTGTTACAGACCAAGCTTCATTAGCTTTTTTTTTTTTTGGCTGCTACATCACACTACTGACTCATATTGAACTTGCAGTCCAGAAGCACCTCTCCCCCTACATCCCCAATTTTTTTTGATGACAAAGAGCTCTCTATCCATGTTTCTTCCATTTTATTTTTGTGGCATTGATTTTTCATACTCAAATATAGGACTTTATTACATTTGTTTCTATTGGGTTTCATCTCAATAGACTCAGTCCAATTCTCTAGTCTATCAAGATCCTTCTGGATCCTGACTCTGGCAACCAGTGTGTTTATCTCCACCACCACCACCACCCCCAGCTTTGTGTCATTTCCAAATTTAATGAATATGACTTCTATGCATTTGTCTAAGTTAATCAATCAGATATTAATTAAATACACAAAATATTAAATAGCACAAGGCCAAACACAGTTCACTAGAGAGTACTCTACAGGAGACCTCCTGCCATGCTGACATTGAACCATCAACATCTATTCTTTGAGTTCAGCCATCCAACCATTTCTGAATCCCTCTGTATCATTGCCCAATCCATGTCTCTCCATATCTCCTCCATAAGAATAAGAGAAACCTTACCAAAAGGTACGCAAAAATCTAGGCAAACTATATCCATGATATTTCCCACATCTACAGTTTAGTAACCTTATAAAAAAAGAGGGGGGGAATGAAGTTACTCTGGCATAAGCTTTTTTTTCTTGCACTGAATATGGCGACTTTATAACATAACATCAGACTCTATTCTTCTCTCCGCCCCACCCCCACTACAGGGATGCTTTGGGGCAAGGACTATGAATGGGGCATGGGAAAATGTCCATTTTTCTTCCTTATTGTAATTGTTTCCCTTTGTGTCTTCAGAATTTCATTCTTGAGCATCTCCCATCTTCCCTGGGTTGATTTCTCCTGAAGCATTTTATTCCATAGGGTTCTATCTGTCTGTTTTCCCAATATTTAGAGTTCATGTCAGACTCTGCCCAGATTTCCTCTTTTTCTATCAAAACAGTCAATTAGCCTCAAGATTCCCTTCATTTCCACCCCAACAAATAGTTCTTCCCTGTTAATGAGAGTCAGATCCTGAAGAGAATTTCTTGTTGGTTCCTGCAGCAAGAAGCTAGGGAAGATGACGCAGTGAAAGGGGAAGAAGGAGAGAGAAGAAATGGAAATAAGAGAAAGGATTAGAGATAGGAGTTTTGATAATTAATATTTCAGTGATGGATATGGTTAAAAGAAGTCATGAGAAAAACAAAGAGAAAAAGAGAGAAAACAAAGAAAAAAAGAGAAAGTCACTCAGGCTGTAAACTTCAGAATCATTTTTGACTCTTCCCTCTTCCTCATTCCCGCACTCAGTCTAGTCCTGTTCACTTTATCCCCACAATACCTCTGGCTTCTGACTCCTTCTTTTTAGGTTCACCACTACTCTCCTAGTTTACACTTCATCTCCTCTCACCTCCACTGTTGCAATCTGTCCCCCAGTCACTCCTTTGTCCAAGAACTTTCAATTACTCCCCATTGCTTACTAAATAAAGTCTAAATTCTTCGGTCAGACATCTGAGGCCCTCTCTGATTTGGATCAAACCTACCTTTCCAGCTTTTTATTATTTCACTGTTTCCCCTTACAGATTTCAAATCAGACTACTCCCATTCTCAAAACTTGGCCTGCCCTTTCCTACTTCCCTCGACTTCTAATGCCCTCCTACGCTCAACAATTTGAATCTGCTCAGAGCTGACTCATCTTCCAAAGTTTGGCTCAAATACCACCTTCTCCAAGAAGTCTTCTTGGACACCAGGAGCTAGAAGTGATCTCTCCTTCATCAGATGTTTCATGGCAATCTGTACTTCTATTATCTATACTTGTCATGTTCCATTTTCTATTATAGTTTATCAACCAAGCAAAAGGCAATCAGGGCCTGAACTGGAGTGGTGGCTGTGTAAACCGAAGTGATGAATGTGGGAGGGGCAATGGAGATAGAAACTGCTAGACAGGGCAACTAACTGGACATGGGGGGAAGGGGGAAGTGGAAAAGAGGAATCAAGCATGACACAGAGGAGGCAAACCAAAGTGACTAGGAAATGGTGGCATCTTCAACAGTAATAGGGAAGCTCAGAAGAGGGGTGGTTGGCAGGGCGGAAGATAATGAGCTCTATTTTAGACACATTGAGTTTGAGATGTCCATAGGCATCTGAAGACAGGCCTGAACTAGATCAAATGTGGCCCCAGACACAGAACACTCACTAGCTGGGCAAGTCACTTGACCCCAATTGCCTCAACAAAGAGAGAGAAAGAGAGAGAGAGAGAGAGAGAGAGAGAGACCTGAACACTGGGGCTGGGACAACCAGTTTATAATATCCAGCAGGCAGTTAATGATGGAAAAAGACTAGAGCTGTATATATACATATATATGTATATATATATATATACATATATCTAGTCTTTTTCTAGATATATATATGTAGAGAGAGAGAGAGAAATCTGAGAGTTATCAGCCAAGAGATGCTAATTAAACCGATATGTTCTGATCTCTGTGTATCTCTTCTACTGGAGGTATCCTAGTATTTCTTGTTAGTAGGCACATAACATTTGTTGAATTAAATAACATGTCTAGATGAATTCTAGCACCAACACTTACTTAGTTGCGTGATTTTAGGCAAGTCACCTCACCTCTTCAGCCTCAGTTTCCCCATCTGTAAAATGGAGAGAATAATATTGCCCAGGATTTCTGTAAGGAAGTAGCCTGTAAACATTGAAGTGCTATAGAAATGAGAGCTATTCTTTTTAAGTAGATAGGAATGAAAATTAGTTGATCAGTCAACAGGTTTTATTGTGAGGTACCGTGTTAGACATACAGACATACAGTGGGTCAACTGTACTTAATTAAGCATCTACTATGTGCCAGGCATTGTGCTAAGTCTTGGGGATACAAAGAAAGGCAAAAAAAAGTCCCTGTTTTCAAGGAGCTTCCATACAGGTTCTTTTCTTCTCCCCAGCTCAGGCCTCTCTTCCCAGTCATCCCACCTGGTCGTTCCAGCCTGAGGAAAGTCCCAAGTATAGAGTGATCAGTCTTGAGCCTCCCAAGGCAAGAGTTCGAACCCTGCCCCAGCTCTGGATGTCCCAGTCTGTTACGGACTCCTCCTCAGTTCTTTCTCTCTTCACCTCTACTCCCCTAGATGGAAGGAGTCAGAGAGCAGAAAGGAGTTCAAATTAAAGTTTGGCATTGCCATTTCATGCTGGCTGCTCCCTCACTCTCTCCTCCCTGCTGCTGGTTGCTCGGGCAAGCTTAGAAGGGAGGGAGGGAGGGAGGGAGGGAGGGAGGGAGGAGGGAGTAAAAAGGAGCAGTGCCCCAGGCATGGAAACAGCTGAGGTGTCAGAGAAAGAAACTTAATGACAAGCCTGAGGTTCACCTGAACAGATGAGTGAGGCTGGAAGGAAGGAGCTGTGGAGAAAATGGAAAAGGGACATACTCATTTTTCAGACCAACCCTCCCTCCTCCTTCTCTCTGAAAGAGGGGAGGATATGGGAGGCTGTTAAAGGGCCAGAGGCTGCCTCCCTGGCCTCCTTCAGTTTTCCTCCCCCTAGTTCTTCCTAGGCTTGGCCTGAGCCTTCTGGGTTAGGAAAAGGGAGTTCTGTTAGGCTCCTGATGCCCCCCAGGGAGCCAGAGGGAGGAGGGAGAGCCTGGAAGGGAAGAAGATATTTAGGTAAGGGACAGGACCAGGCTGTTTGTTGTTTGTCCAAATAAAGACCCTAGCCTCCTGGGGAATACCCCATCCTCCTCTGGGGGCCACAGGACTTAGAGCTGGAAAGAATCATTTAGTCCAACCCCCTCATTTTCTAGAGCAGGAGCTTTGGTCTAGAGAGGTCAAGTTACTTACCCAAGGTTGTCATATATGCAGTAAGTAGCTGTGAGCTGGATTCAAACCCAGGTCTTTTGACTCTAGGTGCAGGCTATTTCTACTATATTACTCCAAATCCCACTGTGCCACCCAGCAGACCTCTGCGAACCACCCAAATAAGGGTCTGCCTATTAACATCTGTGGACTCTGCCCTGGATGGATTGCTCTCCATAGAAAAAAGTCATTGTGAGACCTGGAACAAACCATCCCCCTTCTGTGGGCCACTGGAGAGGCTAAGGGAAGAAGTTGGAGGGGAGGGGGGAAGGAGAAGGGTTTGAATGAGTGATATGCAAATAACTATGCAAATATAGACAGACCCTCCCAGAAACCCCAGCTCTTACATTCTTTCCAAGACGACTCCAGCCTGTGCACGGAGTGTGGGGCCTGCTCGCCCCAGGCTGGCCCTTCGTAACCATTTCCCATGGATATCTTGTTCTGTCCTAATCAGAACCACATCCCACTGAAGGCTGATGTTTATCTGCTCTGCTTTTTCCAGCGTCAGGAGGAAACACTTTTAATAAAGCTATGGCTCGTCTCTCCCACAGCTCCAACCCACCAGCTCTGGGGGAGGGACAGGGAAGAGAGAAGGGAAGCCCCACTCTTCAGCCTTCCCCCACCTCCATTACCACCTCCCCCCACCAAAAATCCCAACAACCCAGGTCGTCAAGGGTGAGAACACAGTCTGGTTTTTTTTCCTTCTTTTTCCTTCCCTCTTCCCTTTCTTTATAGCAAGAATTCTTAACTTTTTTTTTTTGGTCCCATAGAACTTTGACAGTCTGGTGAAAGCTATGGATCCCTTCTCAGAATAAGGTTTTTCAATGCATAAAATAAAATACATTGGATTACAAAGGAAACCAAAGGTTAGTGAAAATAAAGATGTAATTTTCTCCCCCAAGTTCACCAACCTTTGAAATCTTTCCATGGACCATCAAATTAAGAACCTCTGCTTTATAGGAAGGGAGGGAGTATCAGGGTCATGACACCTTGGGTGCTTGATTCTGGGGTCAGGGGTCTTAGGGGTAACTGTACCAGCTCTGGGAAGCTTATTCTTCCCTACCTCTGGCCATCATCAAAAATTAGCTCGGAGAAAGCAACCAGTCTGATGCATTGGGGAGAAAATTTCTTACTCTGTCTCTACCCACCAAAGGGGTGCAAAGGGGAGCCAGTACATGACTACACACATATACGCATATGCATACTCATGCACAGACACACACAAACCCATGTTTAACACAAAATTGTTGTATGTAACACAAGCTCTGAGCTCATTCTCCCAGAAAGCAATTACTATGTCTAAGGGTAATATTGAGGGTTTATGGGTTCTAACACTGTCTCTCATAAGCCCCTACTTGTCTGTTTCCCAATATAAATTAACATCAATTGTTTAGTTGTTTTAGCCATGTCTGACTCTTCATGACCCCATTTGGGGTTTTCTTGGTAAAGACACGGGAGTGGTTTGCTATTTCCTTCTCCAGATCATTTTACAGATGAGGAACCGAGGCAAATAGAGTGAAGTGACTTGTCCAGGGTCACACAGCTAGTAAGTATCTGAGGCCAGATTTGAATTCAGGGAGATGAGTCTTCCTGACCCCAGGTCCAGTGCTCTATCCACTGCACTGCCTAGCTGCCCATCAATTAGCTTTCATGAAAGGATATTTATTGAGAAGGCAGGGCAAGGACAAGGACCAAAGCACAACAATTTTCCCATCAAACAAGAGGCATACTCTCCCTTCTACATCCCCATTTAGTCCTCTAAGAGAATGGACTCACACTTAAAGTGACTGCTACACATAGTCCTCCTGGGGGTCTACATCATGGCCCTACAAGTCCTTTGTACCTTCAGGAAACCCAACAAAGTCACATCTCAGTGTGGGATAGCTTATGAGCAAGTTACTCCACTGCTCAATGAGGCTGGGTCAAGTAGGTCGTTCTGCTCTTCGGAGGTCTCCTCACTGACCTTGACTGCCTTGGCTGACTACTGGCTCCACTACCGAGTCCAGTCTAATGCCTGCTAGGCCTCCGATGACTTTTCCAACTCTCTGAAGCTCACATGGCTGTAACCTGGTCTGTTTCATCTCCAGATACTGAGTTACCTAAGATGAGGAAAGAAGAACCATGAGACGAAAGAAACAGGCACCATGTGTTCACAGCCATATGCAGCTGGGTGGGAGATGGGGCCCAATGCCACCCTCCCAACAGGAGGCCTGCAGCAGCTCTTCCTCCTCACTTGAAAGCTGCCAGAGAAGAGAGACAGAGACCACCCACTCAAACTTTCTGTATGCACACTCAGTTCCAGTTCAGCTGCCAATTAAAAGGCATTTCATCACCACACAGTAAGTTGACAGGAAACAGTCAAAAGAGGCCTGCAAATTCTCTGAAGCATAGGGAACAGACCCTCCACCACCTCCACCTGAAGCAGGCCCACCAGGATGCCATGTGAGTTGTGATGAGGCAGGATACACCATGGATATTCTGAGGATTTAGCCTTCATTGGCAAATCCCTCTATTATACATGTAACCTCAGTCTCCCTCCAGTTCCCCTTGCCTCAATAGGCATTGTGCTAAAGAGAATTAGGTTCTATTGGCTTCTTCTCAAAACCAGGTCCTCCTGCAAGCTTCCCTGACCCAATCAGGACTAGGAAAAGCCATCGTCTCCTCACTTAGCAATTGCCCAAGAAGGTGAGCATAATCTTAGTATATGGAGGGACTGATTGTAATAATAATACTAGCCTATGGATAGGGATTGGACCTATCATTTCATAAAGGTTCATCCTAGGTGAACAACCTCCCTCTAAAAATGTGGGCGAGCACCATCTGTTACGGTCTCAGAGATTTCAAGAAGAGGTTGTGACTGACCCAAGGTCACACAGCTAGTATGTGAACCTAGGTCCTCCTGGCTTTCTATCCACTGCACTATGTTGACTCTCAATAATGATGATGATACCTCACATTTCCTTGTTGAAAATGCTTTCCTTACAACAGCCTAAAGAGTAGTATAGTGGAACATTACTTGCTTGTCTTGGGCTCAGTTTTCTCCTCTGTAAAATGAAAAATTTGAACTTGCTCTTGCTTTTAGCTCTAAGTAGATAGCATAGCTATTATTACCCCTATTTTACAGATGCAGAAACTGAAATTTAAAGATAGTTGTCTAATGTTTCCAAAGAAACTTGGATATCAGCCTTAGTCTGATAAAAAAAAAACCACACACCTAGACCTCCAGCAGTCTCCTCACCATGGTCCTTCTATCAACCACCTTCACTCTACTGGAAGTTTGGGCTCCATCCCTAGCTTCCCCTTGCCATGCCCTCTTGAAAGTACCTTTCCCTGCCCCTTTTATGTATTATTTTCCCATTAGAAGTAAGTAAGCTCCTTAAGGGGAAGAATTGTTCCATTTGCTTAGATTTGTATCCCCAGCACTTAGCACAATTCTAGGCACATAGTGAAACCTTAATAAGTGCTAGCTCTATCTAGTGAGGGCTGCTACCAACATGTAGCATGGTGATGTTATTGTGAGGCTTGAAGGGACGCAGAATAGATATTTCTAGTCTCTTCCCCCTCCCCCCACCATGTTTATCCAAGGGAGTCTTTATTTTCTGCCAGGAAGGGAAGCAAGAACTTGGGGCCAGAAGCTTGGCTACTCTGCTCTCCTCAGACAGGGGATAGCAGGCTAGAACTGTATCTGTCTTCTGATCCCTTAAATATTATTAGTCCAAAGGATGTGGTTTTAGGTTCAAGCTAACTTCTGATAGCTGTTTCATTAATTGGGGGAAGCAGGACCCTAGGCTTTACATATCCAATGCTTGACTCCCTTCCCATCAAATACCAGTTCCACAATGAACACATGTAGTTAATGACCAAGAAATCCATTTATTCAAATCAATAGCAAAACATAAATCAGAGAAAGTATATATAGGAGAATATATCACAAAGTGAAGGAGTTTTCCCATTGGGAACAAGGTGTGTGTGTGTGTGTGTGTGTGTGTGTGTGTGTGTGTGTGTGTGTG
>NW_020954553.1:14327358-14339352 GCF_900497805.2 Vombatus ursinus | reverse complement strand
GAGAGAGAGAGAGAGAGAGAGAGAGAGAGAGAGAGAGAGAGAGAGAGAGAGTCCTGGGTCTCATCCTAGAGGAAGTTTCCCAAGGTCTCTAGTGTAGCAAGCTGGGAATAGGGACATGATGGAGACTGCCAGCTTCTTCCCAGAATCTTTTTCTTCTGTAACCTCTCTTTCCCTATTAGTTTAGCACAGTGGAGTTAGTATTATCCATCTTCTCTCTCAAACCTGGAAGCCAGAAGTGCTGGAAGCAACCCAGTTCCAAGAGGAGACTGAAGAGATTCAAAGAGACTGGAGCTCTCCTGTCTCCATCCAGCCAACCCCTCCTTGCCCCTCACAGTGGTGTGGGATATTGATCTCCACCAATGAGGAGAGAGTCCCATGCCAACGAGCTTTAGGACTCAGGTTACAGATTTATCTATCTAACTAACTATTCCATCATTAAATATTAGAGGCAAGATTGAAATGCAGGTTTTCTGACTCTGAAGACCTCTTCTCTTTCTGCTAAATGAACCAAGGCTTCCTATTCTCCTAAATCTGTGAACTACCTCTCTACCCAATCCTTCAGGACTACATACTATCTCAAGAATTGTCCACAAATTCCTTAGGGTCTAGATGAGGCTTCAATTTAGGGAAGATGAAGAGAGAAAGAAGGAGGGAGGGGGAAGGAAGGAGAATAAACATTTATTAAATATTTACCATGGAGCAGGCACTTTATAAATGTTTTACAAATATTATCTCATTTTAACTCCCAATAACCCTGGAAAGTAGGTGCAATTATTATTCTTAAAGGATAGTAAGTATCTGAAGCTGGATTTGAGTTCAGGTATTCCTGACTGCAGGACCGGTGCTCTAGCCACAGTACCACCAAGCTCCCTTTTAGCCACTTTCCCTTCCCTTTCTAGCTTAATCAATCAATTATATAATAGCTTTTTAAATGGTCTCTTATGTGCCAGGCACTGAGCTAGGCTCTGTGGCTACAAATACAAAAAGAATACAGTCCTTGCCCTCAAGTAGCTTATATTCTCTGTACAGGTGGCTAGGTAGAGCAGTGGATAGAGCACCACCCCTGAAGTTAGGAGGACCTGAGTTCAAATTTGACCGCAGACACATAACATTCAGTAGCTGTGTGACTCTGGGCAAGTCACTTAACCCTAATTGCTTCACCAAAAGAAAAAAGAAAAAGAAAAAGAAGCTTATATTCTCTTGGAAAAAAAGAATTGGTCAAAAAGTAACGTATGTGTGAAGTCCTCCCTGCATGTATCTGCCGAAGAAAGAATAGAGCAACTCTAATTAGGAAGTACCTGTGAGACTTCAGGTAAGTCATTATAACCTTTTAGGGCCTTCAATTCTTCATCTATAAAATGAATGGGTTGGACCGGATGACCTCTGAAGTCCATTCCAGTTCTGAAATGATGATCCAAACTTTTCTACCACCAAGAGAGCTGCTCTGAACATCTCATTCACACTCAAAGTTATAATCATTATTTGTGAATTTCCCTCACTCTCATTTTTACTCACTATTTTCTTTCTCAGCCTCTCTTTTTGCCTCATCCCTGTTATCTTCTCCCCCCATTTTATCCACCCCCTCCCCTCCCCCACCCTCCCAATCTCAATCCACACAACCCTACAAAAGTCCCTCCCCATTCCCTCCTCCCACCCTTTATGTACCTAAAATCTGCCTCTCTGTTACTTCCATCTGCTGCTCCTTGTTCTGCCCTCTGAGGCCAAGCAGAGCAAGTCTAAAGTTTTCCATATACAGCTCTTCAGATATTATCATGTACCCCCAAGTCTTCTTCGTTCCAGTCTTCTTACACCTTACACTGACTCAACATTAGTCTCCAAGCTGCTCCTCAAACAAAACACTGTATCTCTTGCCTCCAGATATTTTCTTTTTGTTTTTTTAACTTTATTGATGTTTTCTGTTTCTTACATCACCGTGGTATCATTTCCCCTCCCCCTGCCCAAGAGCCATCACTTATGACAAACAGTGCTTTTTTTAACAGAGGGAAAAGAAAACTCAGTAGAACTGATCAATATATTTAAAAAGTCCAAAAACATATGCAATGTATAACGACTATGGACCTCCCACCTCCATGACAGGGTAGGTTAGGGGTGTCTTCTCATATCTCTTCATTTGAGTCCCACTTGATCTTTATAATTTTGTCACATTTACTTTTGATATTTTTGTTTGTTCTTTTTATTTACATTGTTGTAGTTGCTGTGTATATTGTTTTCTTGGCTCTGCTTACTTCACTTTGCATCAGTTCAAATAGATCTTTCCATGCTTCTCTGTTTTCATCACACACATAATTTCTCTTTTTTTGCACAACACAATTTATTGTTTATTCATTTTTAACATTCCTTTTTCAAAAGGTTAAGTTCCAAATTCTCTCCCTCCCTCTTGCTCCTTCTCCACCCATTGAGAAGGCAAGCAATGTGATATCAAACATACATGGGAAATCATGCAAAATATTTTTCATATTAGCCATGTTGCAAAAAGAAAAAAGCAAGAAAAATAAAGAAAGGAAAAAAAATGTTGCTTCAATCTGCACTGAGATTTCATCAGTTCTCTTTCTGGAGGCAAATAGAATTTCTATCATGAGTCCTTCCAAATTGTCTTGGATCACTGTATTGATCAAAATAGCTAAATCTTTCACAGCTGGTCATCATTACAATATTGCTGTTACTATGTACAATGTTCTCCTGGTTCTGCTTGCTTCACTCAGCATCAGTTCATACCCAGGTTTTTCTAAAGCCATCCTGCTCATCATTTCTTATAGCACAATAGTGTTCCATCACAATCACATACCACAACTTGGTCAGTCATTACCCAATTGATGAGCATCCCCATAATTTTTAATTCTTTGCTACCACAAAAAGAACTGCACAGTTCCAAACTGTTCTCCAGAATGGTTAGATCAGTTCAAAACTCCACCAACAGTGCATTGGACAGAGATAATTTCTTACAGCACAGTAATATTCTATTACTTTTATATGCCACAATTTGTTGAACCATTCCCTAGTTGATGGGCATCTACTTTGTTTCCAATTCTTAGCTATCACAAACAATGCTGTTATAAATATTTTGGAATATATGGGGCCTTTTTTCTTACCTGTGGCTTTCTTAGTGTATAAACCTACTACTAGAGTCTTTAGTTCAAATAGTATGGACATTTTAGTCACTTTGTTGTTGTTGCTGCGTAATTTCAAATTTCTTTCCAAAATTGTTGTACCATTTCATAGCTCTACCAACAATGTATTAGTGTGCCTGTCTTCCTGACTCCAGACATTTGGCTACCTCTCATACCTAGAATGTTATCCCTGCTCATCTCTACTTCCTGGCTTTCCTAGCTTCCTTCAAGTTCTAGTTAAAATCCCACCTTCTACAGGATCCCTTCTGGATCCTTACTTATCTCCCTTTAATTCCAGTACTTTCTGTCCCTTAATTATTTCCCATTTATTCTGTATATATCTTGTTTGTACACAGCAGTGTGCATATTGTATCCACCAATAGACTGGGAATTCCTTGAGAGCAGGGATTGTATTTTGCATTTCTTTGTATCTACAGTGCTTAGCACAGTAGATTAAGCACCTAGTAGGTGCTTAATAAATGTTTATTGACTGACTGTTCCAGACTAAATATCCCCAATTCCTTCAACTCATCATTGTATGGCATCATCTCCCTTGTCTGAATGTTCCCCAGTCCATCACTGGTCTTCCTAAAATGTGGCTCCCCAACTTAGCACAGTACTTCATATAAGGTCTGTCCAAGGCAAGCACACAAAGTACCCTTCACTGAAACCTCAGTGCTGGGTTTACACCCTTACCTATATTCTAGTTTCCAAGGGTTAAATCATGGATAGGATTTTAAAATCAAGTCCAAAATTCAGCCAGTGAGAAAAAGTCATCTCTCCCTGGCTTGTAGTGATGGTCTCCTCAATATGCTGTTATGGGAAAAGCCTAGGTCTTTGAATCAGTATTTCTCTGGATTTGAACCCCTGTTACTGTCTGACCCTTGGTTAGTCACCTAACCTTTCTCATCTGTAGTATCCTCCTCAGGATGGCCATCTTCTAGTCTAAGTAGAATATAGTTGCAGGAATCACCTCCCACTGAACAAACAGTCCCAAACCTCTTTATGAGGCTGGAAAAGTCCCAATCTCAGTATCACTCTTTGGTAACCTGGGCTCAAGGAAAGAAACACGAAACAAAAGAGGAAGCCAGACATTCAAGATCTATTCTCAGACTCACCCAGGTTTGTTCTCACTTGGACATGCTCATAGCCATTACTGATGGGGGGAGAAGAAGGGAAAGGGAGGGGAGGGGAGGGGAGGGGAAAGAAAGCTCAATCCACCCCTTCCCCCTTTCCCTTCTGGAAACCCAAGGGAGAGGCTCTCTGAATCCCAGTCAACACACTCAAAAGAGGCAGGGTCTTTCCCTTTCTTTTTAGCCTACTGTTCTTCTTGGCTCAGTCACCAATCATCTTTGACACAGCCCTCAGTCGTGGGGAGTAATAAGGGATTGCTCCATCATTCAGAAGTGCAAGTATTTCAACACTGATCTTGGGCACATATTGGTCCTCTCAGAGCCTGACTGGGCCTGCCCAGCTAGCTCTCTGAGAGGTCAATCAGTCAACGAGCATTTATTAAACACTGGATGCAAGCTACTATGCTAAGCACTGAGGATATAAAGGAAAACTGTTCTTGCCCTCAGGCAGCTCATATACTAATGAGGGGCACCACAGGTACATGGCTAAGTAAATTTAAGATAGATACAGTGTAAATGAAAGGAGATCTCAAAGGAGAAGGCACTAGCAGAAGAGGTGTCAGCCGAAAGAGGGGACTAGGAAGGCCTCTTGCAGGAGGTAGGATTTAAGACTATTCTTGAAGGACACCTGGGAGACAAGGGGGTGTGTGTGTGAAGAGGGATAGCATTCCAGGCATGAAAGACAGCCAGTGCAAAGGTTCAGAGGTGGGAGATGGGGTTCTATATGAGGAACAGTAAGTAGGTCAATATGGCTCTATCATAGGGTACACAGAAGGCAGTAAAATTTAAGAAGACTGGAAAAGTAGAAAGAAACCAGGTTGGGAAAAATTTTTAAATGCTAAATGGAGAATTTTATATTTGATACTGACAATAATTAGAGAGCTGCTGGAGTTTATTAAAGAGAGAGGTGACATGGTCAAACCTACATTTTAGAAAAATCACTTTGGCACCTGAATGATGGGTGGATTGGAGTGGGGAGAAAGTTGAGGTGGGGAGGCCATTTGTAATAGTCCAGGTGAAGGGTGATGAGGGCCTGAATTAGGGTAGTGGTCATGCCGGTGGAGAAGGGATAAATAAAAGAGATGTTGGGAGGTGCTCCAATCCAGAAAATGGGGGTTCCCTACTTCAACTGTAGAATGGTAATTACAGTAGTTGAACTTCTTACCTTATAGAGTTACAAAAGGCAAAGTGCTTTGTAAGTCTTAAAGTACTAAAGAAATGGGAGTTGTTATTATCAGAGTCTAAACTAGCATAGGATAACTAGGTTTTGCCCCAGGGCACTGACAACAGGGTTGGAGGGAAGGGAAGCTTCTTCTCTGCTACATCACCATCCCCACACTTCCCTTCTGGTCCTCAGCATCCTCTTTTACCTTCATGTCACAACGGCTGTCACTCCCAGGGTACCTTAAACACCTCTCTCTTGCGCCTGCCTACCCCACTCCCCAACCACTTTGGGAGGATGGGCTGTATTCTAGGGCATGAATGGTTCCCTCCTGTGGTAAAACATATCCATGTTCAAACTATATTCTGTGCTGCTTCTCGCCCACCACAACAAAACTAATAGGGGCAATAATCTTCAACAACACAATGAATGAAAAGAGGGCTGGCCTTGAAGTCAAAGAGATATGGGTTTAAGTCCTGCCTCTGAAATGTACTGGTGGTGCGACCCTGGACAAGTCACTTAACATCTCAAATTCTCACATAGTTTTCTAGGGTGATAAGCTACTGAAGAGTTGCTGAACTACTTAAGTTAAGAGAGTTTTTCTGGATGCATAAAAGGGCATTGAGAATTCTCTGCACCTATAAATAAAAGATTAATTTTTAAAAAGGCTCTAAATATTATCATTGACCTATATTCTCCAATCTGTCCTCTGTTATTCATAGCAATACTGATAAAGTTTCCCATAACCCAATAAGCAATAAGCAGGATTCATTAGGAACTCCAACTCTTCATGTGTGTATCCATAAGCACACAAGTCCCCTCATTGTTGGGCAATTGATCTTGGAGTTGGAATGGGGGAAGTTGGGGGGTAGGGCCCACAATATAATGACTGTTTCAAACTTTCCTCCTCAGGCTCCTAGAGTCTACCTATCATACCCTAGGAGGCGACCCATCTTCTGTTTTACTGAGAAGATTCTGCCATATCCAGAGACTATCCTCTCTTCCCTCTTTCTTTCTCTCAAAAAGGTCTATGCCCCTATTCTCTAAGGAACTTCCCAGCTCTAATCTACCATCTAAATTTACCATCCAATAATTCCCTCTGAAATCTGGCAATTGGGTGGTACAGTGGATGGAATGCTGGACCTGGAGTCAGGAAGAACTGAATTCAAATCTGACCTCAGACATTTACTAGCTGTAGGACCCTAGGCAAATCACTTCACCTCTATAAGCCTCAATTTCCTAATTTGTAAAATGAGAATAATAATAGCACCTAACTCCTAGGGCTATTGTAAGAATAAAATGAGATAATATTTGTAAAGTGCTTTGCCAATTCTCAAAGTACTCTATAAATGCTAGCTATTATTATTGTTTCCACTCAGTCCTTGAAACATTTCTATCAAGGGTCACCAATCAATTACTTTCTAGGTTCTATATTTTGCCATATAGATAGATAGAGAGATAGATGAAAGATAGATAGAAAGATAGACATATCTGGAGCCAGATGGCTCCAGAGGAGAAAGCGAGGCTGGTGACTTTGCATAGCCCTCCCTCAATCTAATCCAATTCACTAGCATGTCATGGCATCAATCACCTCTCTGATGTCATGGTCCTCTTCAAGAACAATGGGTTCCATATCCCACTGCCTCTTCTGAGTCTTCATCTTCCTTAACCTTTCTGTGATATTTAATACTGTTAATCATATCTTCCTTTTGGATATTCTTCTCCTTCAGGTTCTGAGACTTTCCCAGTTCTCCTACTCCCTAACCACTTCTTTCTTCCTCTTTCTCCTCCAATCCCCTAAATGTAGAGAGTCTCTCAAAGCTCTGTCCTCTTTTCTCTTCTCTTTATACTCCCTTTCTCTGGAATCTCATTGACTCTCAAAGCTACAATTATTACCTCTATGAAGACAACTTCCAGATCTATGTCTCCAGTCCTGACCTTTCTCACAAGCTCCAGACCTGAATTTCCACCTGTATGAAAGATACTTCCACCTAGATATCTCTGAACTTCAGTGTGTCTAAAGCTGAAGACCTCATTTTCCCCTTGAAACGTCCTCCTCATAGCTTTCTTGTTTCTAACAATGGCACTTCCATACTTGTAGTTATCCAGGCTCAGAGTCATCTGTGATTTTGTCCTCTTCCTCACCCACCACATCCAGGCATCAAATTTTGCTGTTTCTATCTCCAGTATCTCTCACACCTGCCTTTTTCTACCTAATCTCATAGTCTAGACTGTCCTTACAATCAGCCAGAATATTTTAATAGTGCCCAGATTGATTCCCCTGCCTCCAGTCTTATTCTCCTACAAACTTCTCAGGTCTTACATGTGCCATGCTACCAGAAAATCTTCCTAATTCACAACTCTGATCATGCTATTTCTGTGATCAAAAATAAGCATTAAATGGCTTGGATAAAATCCCTGTTTGTTATTTTGGCATGTAAGACCCTCTACGATCTTACCTTAAACCACCTTTCTAGTCTCACCACCCCCTACTCTGGGGCCATTGCCAGTCATCTTGACTTTTGTCTTGCCATCTGACTCCAACGACTCTGGAGGAGAGAGTGAGGCTGATGGCTTTCCAAAGCTCTGCCTCACTTAAATCCAATTCAGGTGCAAGTCAAGACATCACCCTCCTGATGTCATTGGTCCTCTTCAAGAACTAAAATGAAGGATGAACAACAACAATCCCCCAACTCCCCTTTATACATTCTATGTTCCAACCAAACTGGAGAATTTGGTAGTCTCTAAACAGTCACTGTGATTCCTCACATTTGCTCCTTTTCTTTTCTTCTTTTAATAATTAGCAAAAATCTGACTTTTCTCTGAGATATTCCAACCTCCTCCCCTCTGCCCTCATTGAAATGAAAGAGAAAAATATCCCTGTTTCAAACAAGCAAAACAAATTTCCACATTGGCCATACACACACACACACACACACACACACACACACACACACACACACACAAACACACATTTCATTCTGCACTTGCAGTCCTTCACTTCTCTACCAGGAAGTGGGTAGCACATTTCAACATTTGTCCTTTGGAATCATGGTTGATCATTACATGGATCAGTGTTTCTAATTCTTTCAAAGTTATTTGTTTTTACCATATTGTTGTAATTGTATAAATTGCTCTCCTTGTTCTGCTCACTTCACTTTGCATCACTTCATAAAGACCTTCCCAGTTTTCACTGAAACCACCCCCTTCATCATTTCTTACAAAACCACAGTATTTCATCACATTCATATTCCACAATTTGTTCAGGCATTCCCCAATTTATAGGCACTTCCTCAGGTTTCCATTCTTTTCCACCGCAAAAAGAGCTATAAATATTCTTGTACATCCTTAGTTAGGTATTTAGTAGTTTGTTATTGTTTAGGACTAATCCCTCCCTTAAACTGCCCTCCCTCTAATTCCCCATTCTCTCTTTTTCCTATATTTCTCTGTTGAGTAAAATGTATTTCTGTACTCAACTATGTGTATATGTATATGTGTGTATTCTTCACTTCTTGGAGCAGTTCTGATGACAGTGAGATTTGAGTGACAGCTACCCCCCCCACACACACCTCTCTCCTCCTTGTTTGTATAGATATCTATTTGCTTGTCCTGATTATGTGAGATAATGTTCCCTATGATTCCTTTCCCTTCCCTCCTCTCAGTGTATACCTCTTCCCCTCTCTTCCCACTATTCTCTTAAGATCATCAAAACAGGGGCAGCTGGGTGGTGTGGTGGATAGAGCACTGGCCCTGGAATCAGGAGGACCTGAGTTCAAATCCGGCCTCAGACACTTGACACTTACTAGCTGTGTGACTCTGGGCAAGTCACTTAACCCCATTGCCTAACCAAAAAAAAGTCATCAAAACATCAAAGAACCATTCCTAAATCTTCTATCTAATTAGACTTCCTCTATGGCCCCTGAGGATGATAAGGTTCAGTGAAGACGCATGTATTATCTTCCATGTTTGAACATACGTAGTTAATCCTTGTTTAGTCCCTTATCATTGTTCATTCATGTTTACTCCATTGTGTTTCTCTTAACTCTTGTGTTTGAGCTGCAAAGTTTCTACACACCTTCTGGTCTTTTCATCATTCAGAACGCTTAGAAGTCCTCTTTGTTATTAAAGATCCCTGTAGGATTATATTCAGTTTTGCTGGGTAAGTTATTCTTGGCTATAAGCCTATATCCTTTGCTTTTTGAAATGTCATAAGCTATTCACTACTTTATCACAATGGCTGTTAAGTTGTGTATGATTAATACATAGGGAACTGAATCAAATTTACAAGAATATGAATCATTTCCCAATTGATAAAGTCAAAGGATATAAACAGGCAGTTTTCAGAAGAAGAAATCAAAACTATCTATAGTCATATGAAAAAATGCTCTAAACCATTATTGATTAGAGAAATGCAAATTAAAACAACTCTGAGGTACCATCTCATACCTATCACATTGACTAACATGACAAAAAAAGAAAATGACAAATGCTAGAGGGGATGTGGAAAAATTGTGACACTAATGTACCATTGGTAGAGTTGTGCACTGGTCCAGTCATTCTGGAGAACAATTCGGAACTATGCTCAAAGGACTATAAAACTGTGCATACCCTTTGACCCAGCAATACCACTATTAGGTCTATATCCCAAAGAGATCAAAGAAAAAGGAAAAAGACCTTTATATACAAAAATGCTTGTAATAGCTCTTTTTGTGATGGCAAAGAATTGGAAACTGAGGTGATGCCCATCAATTGGAGAATAGCTGAACATGCTTGTGATGGAGTACTATTGTGCTATAAGAAATGATGCACAGGATAGTTTCAGAAAAACCTGGGAAGATTTATATGAACTGATACAAAATGAAGTAAGCAGAACCAAGAGAACAGTGTACACAGTAATAACAATTTTGTACAATAATCAATTGTGAGTGACAGCTATTCTGATCAATGCAATGATCCAGGACAATTCCAAAGGACCTACGATGAAAAATGCTATCCACATCCAGAGGAAAAACTGATGGAATCTGAGTGAAGATTGAAGCACAATTTTTTTCACTTTTTTTCTTGCTTTTTTCCAACATGGCTTATATGGAAATATGTTTTGCATGATTTCACATATATAATTGATGTCATATTTCTTGCTTTCTAAATGAGTGGGGAAGGGGTAGGAAATAGAAAAAGAATTCTGAACTCAAAATTTTTTTTAAAGTTTAAAATAAATAAATAATTTTTTTTAAAAAAAGG
The DNA here is from genome assembly GCF_900497805.2 of Vombatus ursinus. Classification (NCBI taxonomy): domain Eukaryota; kingdom Metazoa; phylum Chordata; class Mammalia; order Diprotodontia; family Vombatidae; genus Vombatus; species Vombatus ursinus. The sequence goes on along the minus strand of NW_020954553.1, from coordinate 14,328,688 downwards.
AGACAGAACATCTATATATCTAAAATTTACAAATGTACAAAATCAGCTGCATCTGGCAACATCTACCTCAGTCAGCAGGATCCTTTTCTGTTATTGGAAAGAATAACTTTATTTTAAATTCAATACACTCATTCCCACCAACATTTATTAAATGTGTTAGATGAAAAAACAAACAAAGAAATAAAGCTTTACTGTGGATTACTTCAATTCTGTCTTTCTGGATGCTTGCACTACTTGTTTTTCTCTGACCTGGAAGTTCTGGTTTTTGGCTAGAATGTTTTCATTTTGTGGTTTCATTCAGCATATAATCAGTAGATTCTTTCTAACTCCACTTTGCTCTCTGGTTCTAAGAGATCTGGGCAGTTTTCTTTTAAGATTTAAAAAAATATGTCAAAGCTCTTTTTTTGGTCATGGCATTCAGGTAGTTCAGTAATTCTTAAATTGTTTCTTCACAATTTGTTTTCCAAGTTAGTTCTTTTAGTTATACAATGCCTTACATTTTCTTCTATTTTCCAAACAACTTTGTATTTAATATTTCTTGAAGTATAATGGAGTCATTGGCTTCTATTTGGTCTGTTCCAATTTCCAGTGAGTTTATTACTTAGGAAAGGTTGTATACCTCTTGTGCCAAGCTTTTAATTTCCTTTCCAATTTTTTTCTTCCATAGCTCTCATTTCTTTTTCAATTTTCTCCTCTAGAGATCTCCTTTCATTGTTAAAGACTTTTAAAATTCTTTATTAAAAAAAAAACCTCTTGCTTTATCTCCTTTAGGAATTCTACTTAACTTTATGCTCAGGCTGTGATTTTCTTTGAGGATTTGTTGATAAATGTTTTGGAATTGTTCTCTTCTTCTGAGTTTGTGTTTTGGATACCCCTATCATCATAATAGCTTTTTATGGTGATATTATTTTTTGTTCTTCTGAACCTTTTCAACTTGTTCCGTCCACCTATAATTCCCCCTCCCCCCAGTTCCATCTTCTTCACTATCAGTTCTTTAAGATCCAAGTCAAATGCCATCTCCTTGATGAAACTTTTTCTAATCTCCACCAATTAGAAATAATCACTCCATTCTCCAAATTCCAATCGTATTTTGTTGGCACCTCTCTTACGAACTTATTATGTTCCTCCTTGCATCATAGTTATTTATGAACATGTCTATTCTGCTGGACTAGCAGTTCTGAGAAGGGAGTATGTCTTATTGAAACCATGATGTAGAGGAAAGAGAGAGAGAAAGAAAGAGAGAGAAGAGAAGGGAAGAGAAGAGACAGGAAGGGAAGGGAAGGGAAGAGAAGAGAAGAGAAGAGAAGAGAAGAGAAGAGAAGAGAAGAGA
>NW_020954553.1:14303467-14327348 GCF_900497805.2 Vombatus ursinus | reverse complement strand
AAGAGAAGAGAAGAGAAGAGAAGAGAAGAGAAGAGAAGAGAAGAGAAATATTTTTTGGTTCTTTTAGTTGTTAGTGCCATCTCCCTCCTAAACTCCTTATGTATATACTTGTCTTTTTTATATGTTTTATCATGCCAAAGGAATATAGATTCCTTAAAGATGGGAACTGTTAGTTGTTGTTCTTATTTTGTCTTTCTATCTCCAGGAACTATCACTGCTTGGAATGTAGTAAGGGAAGGGGAAAGGAAAAGGTATTTATATAGCACCTGTTATGTGCTAGGCACTGTACTAAGTGCTTTACAAAAATTTTCATATTTGGGGCAGCTAGGTGGTGCTGTGGATAGAGCTCCAGCCTTGGAGTCAGGAGGACATGAGTTCAAATCCGACCTCAGACACTTGACACTTACTAGCTGTGTGACCCTGAGCAAGTCACTTAACCCCGATTGCCTCACTCAAAAAAAAATTCTCATTTGATTGAATTTGTTAGTAGTGCTTAATAAATGCTTTGCTGCATTGTCTCATATAGTGTTGTGTTACATTGCATTGTCTCGTATGTATTGTGTCTTATCCAGTTCAAAGAATATTCTCTTTGGTAGAGAAAACTGAAGTAAAAATAAGAATTAAGCAACTTTACTTTCCCTCTAAGGTCAGTAATTGTCTCATGCTCCCAGAGCAGCAGCCCCATTCCTTTTTTGATCCTCTTACTTTCTGAACAGGTGTAGGAACCAGACCTGTGATTTCATTAGTATAGGGAACTCCTGGGAGAGAAGAGCTCTCTATCAATGCAGGTGGGCATCTTCTTTGCAATTTATATTCTGAAAGAGATTTCCTGAGCAACTTTCTAAGAGTACTGAGAAATGACTGGTCCAGGGACACATGATATGAATCAGAGGCAGGACCTGAACCCAGGTCATCCTGGTTCTAAGGGCTGCTCTCTAGCTACTATGCCATACTGTTTCTTGTCCTTTTTTTTTTTTTTTTTTTTTGGTAAATATGGCCCAAAAAACACTCTTCTTGTTGTCTTTAGATTTCTTACTAACTTCAGCTCATTCTGAGCTTCAGCACTACTGATGCTATTATTACAGGAATTTACCATAATTTTACATCCATTCTACATTAACTTCCCTTGATTCCATCCCCTGTACATGTTTTGTTTTAAATTTTTGTTGATATTGTTTGTTTTTATTATCTTTTATATATCATGGTGATTTCCAGATATGCCCAATCTCCAAATAAAATTTGGTAACATATGGTAATATCACTTTTGTTTCTGCCTCTGTTCATCATTACCAATCTAGCAAAGTTGCTGGTTGGGCACCATTTGTCTGAGACCAGAGGGACTGGTAACTTGTGTTAATTCTTGTCCCTAATCTACTCTCACAGTTTGCCAGGTTTATTGCTCTGGAGTTGCCTGATCTCTCAATATGAGAAGTAAGTTCCCCAATCACATTTCTTGGCTCTTCCCCCCACCTCAGCTTCCCTAGGAAAACCACCAATTACAGGAATGGTGCTTTTGGCTTTTATCTAAGGTTTCCCCAAAGATGGGGTAAAAGCTAAAAAAAGGCACCCAATTAAATATAAATTGAATATAGGCAGGTCATTTTATTTCTACATAAAAAGCAATGATAAACATAATAGAAACACTGTGTGCATTAAGAAAATGACTTAAACAGGATTTAGAAGCTCAAAATAGCCAAGATACAATCTGCCAGGGGTGGAAGGAAGAGGAGTTAAGTGTCATGGAGAAATGGTAGTTCGACAATTCTGTGCTTCTCTGTCTGTCTCTGTCTCTCTCTCTCATATGTATGTATGTCTACATATATATATATACACATATATACATGTATACATACATATACCCACACATATACACGTATACACATACAGAGACAGACATGGAATTGAGGCAATGAATAAAGGAGGACTCAATTCTTTCATGAGGCATACATAGTTAATTAACAGTATCTACACATAGTCACATTTCCAAGCAATCATCAAGACTATCTAGTCATCAAGAATGGTGACTGAGAATGCCTAAGAAGGGTGAGGGGAAAGGCACCTAATACAGACAAATGGTTGTTTTTTTTTTAACCATTCTTCCCCTCATCTGATTCCTGGATTTACTTTTTTTTTTTTTTGGCAATTAGGGTTAAGTGACTTGCCCAGGGTCACACAGCTTGTAATTGTCAAGTGTTTGGTCTGAGGTAAAATTTGAACTCAGGTCCTCCTGACTTCGGGGCCTGTGCTCTATCCACTGAGCCACCTAGCTGCCCCTCTGGGTTTACTTCTTAATACAAGATGCTATTCTGCCTCAATGCCAACTTTTTTTTTTAACCTATTCTGTTCCTTTTAAATAAATGTTCTTCTAAAGCCATATTGCAATTATGTGAATTATTTCACCAAGTATCAATGACACTGATGATATACAATTTGCCTCCTTAAAATAGAATTTCGAATTCATTTAGCTTGTTACCTGTACTTTGTCCATCTCTGAAGAGATATCTGAGACCATGAATTTTATTGTTGGCTTCTTTTGTGGTTTTTGTTTCTAGACATCTCTAGCTCTATTCTTCTAATTACATTGTAGCTACTTTCTAAGGTATCCAATATAAGATAGATGGATGGGTAAATAAATTGATAGATACATATATAGATAAACAGATAAACAGGAAGACATTTTTGTATGTGTATACGTGTATGTGTGTATATATATATATATATGTATATAATAGAGTGAGAGTTTCCTTATTTATCTCCTTTTTTCCCATTTCAAGCTCTTTTGATTAGTTTTGTAAGACTCCAGGCAAACACATTCCTACTAGCCTATACTGGGTGCACTTATCCCAAGCCAGAAGTCTGTTGTTCCTATCATTTCTGGTAGGTATAGAGATCCAAATAACATGGTCAGATACCAGTTATTTACTTCCCAAATCTGCTTTTCTCTTCTGAAAACTTTCCTTTGGCCATTTGGCCATGAAAACATCTCCTAAGGCCTTTAGTTTCTTGCCCCAAACTTCATAACGATGTTTAGAAATGTTTTCTAGATTCCTTTTGACATTACCATTTGTGTCTGTATAAATCATCAATTAGAGGTTGATTGATAAAATAATAATTATTTGGTGAATTGTGGTAGATTCTCCATATCTTTTCCACATGCCATAGAAAGGCAGCAGATCTTGAAAATAGCATTATCAGGTTGAAAAATAATTGCCTCAGTAGCCCTCTTGACAAGTATTTATTACTCTTCTTCCTCTCATCCTTACTGAGTCATTTAATTCCCAGCTCTGGGCTTTAGTCTACTCATCTGTTTAATGGGAATAATAATCCTTGTTCTGTCTCCCTGTGTGTTGTGAGGATCAGATGAAATAATGGATGCCAAAACAATTGCCATCATAACTGTCACACAAATGCCAGCCATTAATTCAATGATCAGTAACTGTTATTATTATTAAACAAATCCAATCAATCAATAAGTACTTATTAAGCACTTTCTATGTGCCTAGCACTATGCTAAGTAAGCTCCAGAGATGCAAAGAAAAAGCAGTAACAGTCCCACTAAACAGACACTAGTATCACGGTTATCAAACAAATACAATGAAAGAACATTGATGTTGTTGCTACTGTTAAGCAAGTTCAATTCAGCAAACATTTATGAAGCAATGACTGTGTGCAGAGCACTGCCCTAAGTCCTGAGGAGAGAAAGATGACCCTTATCCTAAAGGAAGCTTAGCTCAGTACAGACACAAGACAAAATAGAAAACCCTAGTAATCCATAGAAATGTCAACTCCCCGAGCACAGAGATGGTTTTATCTTTGGCTTTGGATTCTCAGTGCTTAACACAGTGCCCAGAACTTAATAAATACTTGTCGATTGATCCTTCAATTGATTGATTGAAGGGCATTCAAAATTTGGGAGTGATAGACAAGGAATAAATACAGAGGTCTCTGAAGAGTAGCCAAGTGTGGGAAGGAGAAGTACATAACATGAGGCCAAAAAGGTAAATGGCACCACACTGTGGAGGGCCTTCACTGTCAGCCAGGTAGAGGATTCTGAAATTAAGGTAGCTACCAACATTTTCTGAGAAAAGGGATAGTTATTATAAGCAACCTGCCTATGTATTTCTAGAGGGAAGAGAAAGAAGGTAAGGTAGGAGGAGGTCTGGAAAAGAAGGAGGAGGGAACAAAAGAGGGAAGAGAAAGGAAGAACTGGGGAGAGCAGGGAAGGAAAGAAGTGACATTTCCCCATTGGTTCTCAGGAGGTGGGTGGGACTGGACAAATTAATGGGAACCAGGGCTCTCCGCAAAGGGTCAGGCACATCCAGATTTCTATGCACTGATCATTGAGCCTGGGAAAGTACTTTCATCCTCCATTTTGGTGGGGTGAGGGGTAGGGGTGGGGAAACCTTAGGCCTGGAGTCACAGGCTGGAATCATACCATAGTCCCAGATTTAAGTGATCCAGAGAGAAGGAAGTTAAAGGGAAGCAGGAGAGCAGCTTGGTGCTTTCTGGGGGAAAAATCAGAAAAAAAAGCCCCAGAAAAAAACGGGAATAAATGTCCAGAGCCCAGCAGATGGGGGGGGGGGGTGCGACATTTGCATTTTTCAGATTAACATGCACACGCAGCGGAGGAGATGGCGGGCCGGGCCCTGGGGAAATAATTTGAGAGAGAAATCTTTGCATATTTTATTTAAAAGCATGCTGCGTTAGGCAGGGTAATAATGCAGAGCGGTGGTGATTAGGTTAGGCCTGGAGGGAGCAGGGAGCCTCCCTCCCTCCTTTGCTCTCTCCCTCCTCCTCTGCCTCTCCTCCTCTCTGTTCCTGCTATTAAAGGAGTCGCCTCCTTAGTTTTTGCTATTCGGGAGGCTGGGATTTCCCCTTGCCCTCTGCGCCTGTTGCCCCCACACTCACCTGGGCATAGGAAAAGGGAAGGGCAGCTAGAGCCAAAACTGGCTGGGAAGGGAGAGGGAAACAGGAAGTTCTGGCCCTAGTCAATGCTCACATCTATGACTTTGTTTCTCTTTCATCCCACCCATTCCCCATTCTCCAAAAAATTATAGAGGCAACAGGGCATGGTAGAAAGGGTAACTGGGAATCATGATTCCTGGGTTCTAATCTCAGCTCTGCTACTGGCTCCTGAGTTGGGTAAGTCACTTCCCCCTCAGGGCCTCAGTTTCTTCATCCATCTTGGAGTGACCACTAAGATGGGTCCTGAAACCCATGCCATAGAAGGCTCAACAGAAGTTGTGCGAATGTTTTGCCTAGAGTAGTGAAAAGCTCTACCTTTCCTCCCTACCCCTTCACCTCCAGGATCATGATGTAGGAAAAGGTAGAATGATATCATAGAGAGAACCCTGGACTAGAAGTGAAGGAGGCCTGGGTGCCCAACCCCCAGGTTCTCATGTGTGGCCCTGGGCAAATCATCTCTCCTCTCTTCGCCTTGGTTTCATCATCTGTACAATAAGAGAATTGGACAAAGTGATCGCTGAGGGCTCCCTTCAGCTCTGACGTTCTGTGATTTAGCTTTCAGGTACCTGAAGAGCTGTCAGGGAAAAAGGTTCAGACTTGTTCTTTTTGTTCCCGTAGGGCACAGCCAAAAAGGATGGGAAGAAGTTCCAGGAGGCAGATTTTTGCTTAACATAAGGAAAAATTTCCTAACCAAACCCGCCCAAAATGCAATGTTCTGGCTCTAAGTTAGTGAGTTCCCCATCACTGGGAGTCTTCAGACAGCTATAAGGGATGGTACAGGGGGCACTCTGGTGAGTATAAGGCTCTCGGGGCCATTTTATCACTGACGACTCTCCACTCCAGAAATGCCCAGACAGGCTTCTCATAATAATCGTTTGCCCTCCCTCACCTCACCTGGTTGTCCTTCAAAACTCAGCTCAAGTCCCATCCTCTGTAGGAAGACTTTCCCATTCCTCCCAGTTGCTAGTTGGCTTCCCTTTGAGACTGCCTTCATCTGCTCTGTACATATCTGTATTTAATCGCTATTTACTCCTCCTTTGCCCCATTAGAAAGTGAGCTCCTTGAGGGCAGGGACTACTTTTATCTTTCTTTGAATTGTCAGCGCCTATCACAGTATTTAGCATACAGTAAGTACTTAATAAATGCTTGTTCACTGACTGACTCAGAAATCTTCAGTGTTTCTTCATTGCCTCAAAAACAAAATGCAAAGTTTTCTGTCTGGCATTTAAGCCTCTCACTGGTAGCGTTACCTACCTTTCCAGCTTATCTCCTATTATTTCCATTTCCATTTGGATGCTCCACAAATTGGACTATAATGTCTCCCACCCCCAAGCACACTTAAGTTTTGAATGCCCTTCAGTTAGTCAATGTAACCACCATACTAAGAGTTTATGAAGTAGAGCCCTAGGCTGGCAATGATGAGTCCTGAGCTATAAAACTCTTTGCTGTGAGTTCTTGGAAAAAAACTCTTCCCCTCTTCTGTGAGCAGCATTTTCTCTTGTATCACTGGGGGTTGAGTTGGGGCACAATGGAAAAAACCTGGACCTAAGACTTAGCAGACCTGGGCCTTTTGACTACTCACAGTCCTATGGATTTCATGTACCCATCTGTAAAATGGATATCATAGCATCTGTCTAGCTTATCTCACAAGGCTGCCATCATATAATAGGTATGAAAAAAATTACAGAAATGGAAAGTATTATGACAATCCATGAGATGCCTTGGGCTTAATTTCTGTAATATATTCTGTCACCCCAGAACTATGGGAGCCAGACCTTCTTGGTCCTGTTCCTATATTTGATCTGGAGAAAGCTCTTTTTTATTTTCAGGGCCTCAACTTCCCCAGCTATAAAATGGGTGCTTTGGCCCACCCAAGAGGTAGGAGATCTCATTAGGGGACCAGGTGAGGTCTGAGCTCTTCTGAAGAAAGAAAACTCATTTGGGGTTTGAGAATAGTGATGTTATCTGAGCCAATTATAGGAAGCTGGGGAATAAGCCAAGAGAAGTCTTTCTCCTCTGGCAGCTGTCCTTGTCTGGGAAAAACCTCAGCAGAGGGTGGGAAGGGTACTTGCTGCCCTGCTGAGAAGTTAGGATTGCCTGCACAGGCCCAGCCTGGGCTCAGGCCCAGCTGAGCTATCATGGATTTGTCTAAATTTGCCTGCTTTGACAGTTTCATCACAGTTTCATAGGATCACAGATTTAGAGTTGAAAGAGACCTTAGAGGTCATTTAACCCAGCCAACTCATTTTACAGATGAGTAAACTGAGGTCCTCAGAACTTACATGACTTGCCCAAGTCACACATGAAATAAGTGTCAGAGGTGGGATCAAGTATTGCCAAACTCCTGGCACAGTGAAATTGGGTTGTTTCCAGTGCTGAGGGGATGGGGTAGGGCCGAGGAGGGCAGCCTGAGGGTAGGGAGGTGAGACCATCCCCAGAAATTCCTAGAGATATATCTGTACCTACAAGGAGTAATGCCCCTGCAGGGAAGAAGTGGCTTTTTTCCGTCATAAACTGTAGGGTAATTAGGCTAGGGGCTATCAGGGTGAGCATCTTGGGGTGGGGGGAGGGATAGGGAGAGCAGAACTATTACCATGGCCCCGCAGGCAGGATTAAAGGTGCTACTAAACTCTAACCCCTTAATAGCTAGAAGAGATCTGGGATATCCTCTAATTCATCTCCCTTTTTTACAGAAAAGGAAATTGAGTCCCAGACAGGTTAAGTGGTTAAGGGGTTTATAATTAATATAAAGCAGAGCCAGGATTTGTCCTGACATTGCCACCCTGTGAAATGTCTGTCATGGAGCCTTCTCATTGATGTCTCTCTCCCCAGGTTTTAAGATGGGCACCAGTCACACTTTACCTCACTCTTCCTGCACTCTTCTCCCTTCCTTGCCTGCCACATTTCCCCAGTGTGAGTACCCCTTTTTCTTTTTTGGCTAGGCAATGGGGTTAAGTAACTTGCCCAGTGTCACACAGCTAGTGTCAAGTGTCTGGGACCGAATTTGAACTCAGGTCCTCCTGACTCCAGGGACGGTGCTCTAATCACTGTGCCACCCAGCTGCCCCTGTGAATACCCTTTCTTTCCCTCTCTTCCTCCCTTTCCTTTTCTGGCACCTCTGTATACACTGTTTTCTTCTGTTAGAATGCTAGTTTCTTGAGGGGAGGCACTATCTTGCAGGCTTGTATTTTTATACTGGGTACTTAGCATAGTGCTAGACACATAGTAAGTGTTTAATAAATGCTTTGTCTACATGTCTATCTACTATCTGCCATTTATCTACATGTCCATCTATCTACTTCCTATATATTTATCTATCTATCTATCTATTCATCCATTCATGCATCTAGCTTTCTATCCATCAGTCCATCTATTTTCTTATCTGTCCATCTATCTTCTCATCAATCTATCCATCAACCACCCATACACCCACCCACCCACCTATCTATCCACCTATTGCCTTATCTATCATCTTATCTATCTTTCTATCTATCCATCTACCATCCACCTACCTACCAATCTATCTATCCATCTATCACCTTATCTATCTTATCTATTTATCCCTCCCCTTATCTATCTATCTTATCTATCTATCATCTATCTTTCTATCTATCTATCTATCTATCTAGAACTCAAACCCAGGTCCTCTGACCCTGACTTCATTATCTACTCTTCTGTACTTCCTTTCACTTATTAGATTTGGGGGATCAGTTACCTCTGCTGATTTTCAGAGAGACTTTAGGGCCTATTGTATCTCCATACCTCAGGATCCCTAGTCTTCTGGATACCTTGTCCCACTCAAAATGTAGAAAGGTTCAAGATCCAGATGGTATCTGACAAGGGATGTGCTGATAAATGTTTAACAACCAGCTCTCCAGAAAAATAAAAATACCCTTAATACACATTTAAATTTAATCTGCTTTATTAGCATTTTTTCCATCCTTTTCTTAAGTCTAAACAGTCAACAAAATAGTAAATCAAGCCCTGGTTTGTAGCATTTACCAATTTCCAAGGCGTGAACGCTCACACTGAAAATTTAACAATTGGTTCTCCAGTGTTGATTCATAGCCCTGGGTCAGAGCTTCTCCAACACTAGCTGTCTCCATCCTTTGGGCACAGGAAAGGCAATGGAGGAGACATCAGAAGAGATTACAGGAGTTGAAAGGAAGGGTTCAGCCTCCTGGGTGGGAGTAGGGGATGAAGGCAATGAGTGGAGCTGGACCTTAGAGATTGTAGGATGGCTGGGAGGGTCTCCTGGTCAGAGTCCACAGCTGGGACCCAGATCCCAGCCAGGACCGTGGGGCAGCATAATATGAGGGAAAGAACATGATCTGAGGTCACAAAGCCAGATTCCTCATCATGGTTCTCTGGGTCCTACTTTTCTCACCTATTAAATCAAAATCATGTCCCCTGACTGCCTGGCCTTCTTCTTAGGGATGACAAGGGAGGCAGAGGGGAAAGGACCAACCATTTACTAAGGGTCTAATGTGTTCCAGGCACTGTACTAAGCACTTTGCAAACATCATTTCATGTAATAAAATGCAAATAGAGTAATTCACAGGCTAGATAGAACTAGACCAATGTAAAGGGGGTGTGTGTGTGTGTGTGTGTGTGTGTGTGTGTGTGTACTTGCGTTCATGTGCTTGGATCACTTCAATGTAGGAAACTTCCAGTGTGGAAACTCCCTCCATGAATACAAATAAAGATGAATGATTTGTCTGTAATTTAGAGTCTTAGAAAATTGCTTAGGGTCCAGGTTTTGTCCAGGCTCTCATATGTGCAATGCACAAGCATTTATTAAGTACCTACTATGTGCCAAGCATTTTACAAATATTACTTTACTTACTCCTCATAACAATCCTGGGAGATTGTTATTATTGTTATTTTTATTGTTTGTTTTTATTTGTTTGTTTGTTGCTTATTGATATTATCCCTATTTTACAGATGAGGAAACTGAGGCAGACAGCAGCAAAGTGACTTACCCAGGGTCTCACAACTAGTAAGTGTTTGAGGTTACATTTGAACTCTAGTCTTCCTGACTCCAAACCCAGCATTCTATCCACTGTACTACCTAACAGCTAATATGTCAGAGCTAGGACTAGAACCTAGGTCTTCCTGGCTCTAAGGCTGGAACTTTATTCAATACATCAAACTGCCATGTGAAAAAGGCTAGTATTTTTATTTTGAAATTAAAATTAATTTTTTCAATGGATAACATCTATTTCTCTCTCTCCTCATGTTTTTTTTTAAAGAAAAAACCCTTTGAAACAAATTTGCATAGTCATGCAAACCAAATTAGAAGCTATTAAGATGATGCCTTTCACAAAATGCTCTTCTGATGCTTCACCTCCGTGAGGTATGAGTTTGTGACTCAAGTTTTTCCAAGGCTATGTTAGTGGAACATAAACTCTAATAAAGGTCCTCCTAGGCTCAAAGGCTTGCGGTAAGCAGGCTGTTGACAGCTCATCTAAGAAGGTTCCTAGCTAAGAATGAACAGGTGCATCACTAACAGGAATAGTGGATAGAGAGCTGATGCTGGAGTTACAAAGAAGTACTGACTGGACACAGGGGCTGTGGGATCCTGGGCAGATCACTTACTTTCTCAGTTATATGTTGCAGACAAGATGCTGCTGTTTCTGGTGTAAAAAAAAAAAAAGGAAAAAAAGATACCGACTGACATCAGAGGAGCTGTGTACAAATCCTGCTGCTGTCACTTACCAACTTACCACTTGTGGGATATTAAGAAAATCACAACCTTCCTGGGTCTTGGTTTCTGTAAAATGAGGGAGTGGTACTAGATGGTGTACGAGAAACATATTTTTAGCATATTTCCAACTCTATTTGAACCTCAGAACAACACTGTGAGGGAGGTACAGTAGGTATTATTATCCCCATTTTACAAATTAGAAAACTGAGGCTCAGAGAAGTAGAGTGTCTTATCCATAGTCACACAGGTATTAAGTATTAGGGATGAGTTTCCAGCTCAGGTCTTCCTGATGCTAACTTCATTGCTCTAGCCTTTATATTGAAATATGAAATTTTTGTTCAATGACCCTGAGTTGATAAACATTTCTTGAGTGTTTACTGTGCACCAGGCACTGTGCAAAGCGCTGGGGATATGAGAAAGGCTCTTCTTCCCTTCAAGAAGCCCACATTCCAATAAGGGAGAAAATATGTAAAAAAACTAGGTACATACAAGATATATAGAAAGTAAATAGAAGTTCATCTTAAAGGGGAAGGCACTAGCAGCTTTTGCATGGGGCAAACATGTTTGGTGCAAAGACATGGAGATGGGAGATAAAAGTATCATGTCTGAGGAACAGGGAGTAGTCCTGTGTGTGGCTGCTGTTCAGTCATTTCAGTTACCTTCAACTCCTCATGACCCCATTTGGAGTTTTCTTGGCAAAGATACTGGAGTATTTTACCATTTCTTTCTTTAGTTCATTTGACAGATGAGGAAACTGAGGCAGAGTTAAGGGACTTGCCCACTCACAGAACCATATCCATACTTGTGGATGCTCTGCCCAAATGAATATAAATTTTGATCACTGAAATCTAGGAGATATCTTGGGGTTTATGGGCTAGATTTCTTTTTTAAGGACCATGCCTTTAAACTGAAATCACTCTGGCTCTCACTGATTGGCCAATAACAGGTCCCAGTCCAAGCCTCACTTGGTCATTGTTTGGTCTCTAATGGCCCAGAGTGAGTGTAAATAGCAATTGTTTCTGTTTTGGCCAGAAACCCTGAAAGGGGAAGACCATTTTTTGCTTCATTTCTTACCTAGCCTTAATCACTGAATGGGTGCTGCCTCAAACAAACTGAGAGCTGGGAAAGACCTTATCTTAAAAAGGCCAAGGTTTCCACTGCATCTGAGGCCATCTCCAGCCATCCTGATCTATATCTGACCACTAGACCCAGATAGCTCTGGAGGAGAGAGTGAGGCTAGTGACTTTGCACAGCCCTCCAATTCACTTGCAAGTCATGGCATCACCTTCCTGATGTCATTGGTCCTCTTTAACAACGAAGGATAGGGGCAACTAGGTGGTGTAGAGGATAGAGCTCCAGCCTTAGAGTCAGGAGGACCTCAGTTCAAATCTGACCTCAGACACTTGACGTTTATTACCTGTGTGACCCTGGGCAAGTCATTTAACCTCGATTGCCTCACCAAAAAGGGGAAAAAAAACCCAAAACAAAGGACAAAGAACAACAGTCTGAGGTAGGATTTTAACTCAGGTCTTCCTAGCTCTAGGCCCTGCTCTATCCACTGCACCATCCAGCTGCCCCCCCAACCCGCTCTCCATAGTCCAGTGTAGTTAGATTGCAAATTGAATGGAGGGCAATAAAGTGTTAGAACACTGGGGGGAAAAAGTAGGAAGAGTCTAGGTTGTTAAGGGCTTTACTTATCCAAAAAAAATGGCTTTAAATTTGATCCTGGAATTTATAGGGGGCCACTGAAGTTTACTGAATTGAGGGCTGACATGGTCAGATCTACTCTTAAAGAAAATTGTTTTGGCAGCTGAAAGTAGGATAGATTGGAGTGGGAAGACAGTTGAGGCAAGGAGACCAATTAGAAGACTATTTCAATAAGTGTGTGTGTGTGTTTATATGAAACAGAGACAGAGACAGAAAGAGTAATAGAGAGAGGTAGCTAGCTAGTTAGATGATAACTAGAGAGAGAGAGATAGGAAAAAAAAGGAAGGAAGGAAGGAAAGAAGGAAGGAAACAAGCATTCATTAAATGCCTACTATATGCCAGGCCCCATGTTAAGCACTTTTTACAAATAATATATCATTTGAACCTAACAATATGTGAGGAGGGTGCTACAAATAGAGCATGTATTCTGTGCCAGACACAAAGCTAAATAGTGAGAACCCAAATACAAGGTGGAAAAAAAAGACAGTCCCTGCCCCAGGGATGTGCTAGAGCCACTTTAAAACTACTATGGAAAGCTGATTGTTAAATTTTCATTGTGAGGATTTAGACCTCAGAAATTAGCAAATCCAAAAATCTTGGCTTCATTTTTTTGTTGTTGTTGTTGATTGTCTAGATTTAATCAAGTAAAGAAGAAAGTGTTAATGATGTAAAATAAACTTCAAAGTGTGTTGAGGATACATTTTTTTCAGAGCCAGTTGTTAAACATTTACCAGCACTCCCACTATATTGCCCTCAAGGAGCTTACATTTTAACGGGAAAGATAATATATAAAAAGGGAGCTGGAAAGTTGGAAGATGGAAAAGTCCAAAGAGCTAGGAATGGATCCAGTAAAGAAGTGAGCATTAATGTCCCAGGTTCTTCACGAAATATTGCAGGAAGTCACCACGAGATGAGGGACCACAGGGATGGAAGTAGCTTTAAGACAAGAAGCCTACTGATGTAGAGGCAGGAAGGTCTGGAGTGTTGGGAGTGGTGCCAAGAGAGAGAAGTGAGCATGATGGGGACCTGAACTAAGATGGTGCTTGTATGAGTTCAGAGAAGGGGAAAGAGAAAAGAGCTATTGTGATAGTAAAAATAATAATAATAATAACATTTGGCACCAGATTAGACCTGTGGGGTGAATGAATGTAAAAAATCAAGGCTGAAAATGAGATGACAAGCCTTGGTGACAGGGAATTTGGTGGTACCTCAACAATAATCAGTCAGTCACTCAACAAGCAATTTATTAAACAACTTCTATGTGCCAGGCACCATGCTAATAGAGAATTTCAGAAGCAGGGAGGGCTTGGAGAGGGGAGAGAGGGAGAAAGATAATGAGTTTTGTTTTGGACCTGTTGTTTTTGAGATGCTTACAGGACATCCGATTTAAGACGTTCAAAAGGCAGTTGGTCATGCAGGACTGGAGCTCAAGAAAGAAAACACAGTCATTGTTTATACCAGAAGGCATAAAGAAGCTGCGGCTCAATGGAAGGATGGTTCACTGGTTTTCCTAAAGGAGATGACTTTATCATGTATCTGCATCAGTTCATACAAGTCTTCCCAAGCTTCCCCAAATTCTTCACATTAGTCATTTCTTTTGGCTCAATAACTCATTGACTTACACAATTTGTTCAAATCCTTTTTTTAAAAAATCAGAAGAGGTTGGATGTGATGAGCATTGAATGATATCATTCCTTTAAAATTGAAATTTATTAAATCTTAACAGACAAAAAACATATTACCAGTCAATGAATTATTTCAGTATCAGCTGTCAGTGTGCAGTCAGATCAGTGACTATAGAGGGAAGGTCAAAATTAACATTTAATTTGAAAAAAGGGGACACAGATGAGCTGAAGATACTACATGCAATTACAACAGCTCTAAGCGAACCTAGTTAAATAAGGTGTTGACTCTGAAAAATGGGAAATAGATAAAAGTAAATACACTGACTCTGTTTATCACCATTTCCTAAAGGAGGTCAATGGATATAAGACAATGGCGCCAAGGAGGAGGCCAACAAAAATTTGCTTTCCTTGCCAAATGACAGACATGGAAGCCAAGATTAACAGTAGGTTAGAATTAAAACTCATTTGGAAAACATTATACAGGGAGATGGGAAAAGAGTTCAAGAAATATCTCATGAAACAGCAAAAGCCCCTTTCTAGCAGCCTGAGCCATTCTGGGCTGGCCTCTGGGCCAGCCAACTGGGTGAGATAACCTGTTGCCACCAAGAGTACTCCTGCTCTGGTCTTTCTCCTTTGCCCCAATTGCTTGACAGCTCACAGAGCCTGAAAAATATGGCAGGCAACAGCTGCATTCCTTTCAATGAGATGGAAGACCTCACTAGACCTTACCCTTTCCACCAGTGTGTCATCTGACCTGCTTATATAACCCGCCTTGCCCCCTATTCCAGCACTGCATTCAGGACTTTGTCTTTCCATCTGCCCTGCAGCTGAACTTACTTTTGTGCATTATCTCCCTCAATTAGATTGTAAGCCCCTCAAGAGTAGAGACTGTCTGTATTTTTCTATTTGTATCTTCAGCACTTAGCACAGTGCTTGATATATAGTAAGTGCTTAATAAATGCTTTTTCATTCATTCATTCATTCATTCAACCAAATGCACACAGAGGAAATCTATACTGGAGGCGATGCTATTTTAAAGGCACTAAGAGGTTGATTTTCAATGTATCTCAAAGAGAAGAAGATTCTAAAAAAAATGGAAAAGGTAACAGAAGACTTTATTTTAAATGGCAAGAAGACATCAGTAATTACTAATTCTTATGCTCACTTTCTCATCTTTACAAAATCTTTCTAAGGGAATGCCTGACAGAAATATAGGGGAGCCAACAGCATTTCCCAGACAATTCCCAATGACACTCTACATCTTCTTAGTACACAGCTAATTGAGAAGTATGGAAAATAAAAGATTTTATTGTCCTGATTGTATGTTGATTAAGCAGGAAAGCAACAAGCATTTATTAAGCATTTACTGCATGCCAGGCAATGAGCTAAGTGTTGGGGGTGTATATGTATATGTGTATACACACACACACACACACACACACACACACACACACACACACACACATATAACCAAAAAGATAGTTCTTGCCCTCAAGGAGCTTATATTCTAATGGGAGAAGATGACACATAAAAGGCACAATAGGGAAGGAGATGAATCACAGTCAGTTAGGGCCTATTGCCAAAATGGATGCCCCAGAAGGAGTTGACCAATGGGAGGAGAGGGCTGGCATGGTGAAGGAATTTCCAGAATGAGAAGGCCCCAGGTGTTGAGGGAAGTTCCAGGGTAAGTAGGCAGCTGAGTCAAGGTGGCCAAGTCTGAAGAGTCAGAAGCACAGCAAGGAGGGAATGAAGCATGGCCAGTCTGGGCTTGTCATCAAAACAGAGGCCCCCAAAAGGAACTCACCAATGAAAAGAAGAGGGCTGGCATGGCAGAGGGATGTTCCAGTGAGAAGACTCCAGGTGCTGAGGGAAGTTCCAGGTTGAGAAGGCAGCTGAGTCATGGTGGCAAAGTCTGGAAAACTAAATGCACAGCCAAGAAGTGATCACAAAAATGATTACAAGCAATCTATCTCACTTGGCAGATTAAAAATGCAGCCTTAAAGGTCCTTGAAAGTTCTTATGCACATGTTAAGATCATACAAGATCCCTACGAGATGCAACCACAGATACATTAATTTTGTTCAATGGTCCTCTCAATATTAATATCAAATGAAATTTAAGACGGGAAATACATTCATCAAAAAGTGCTTCTTGTTACCCTAGGGCAAAATCCAAATGGAATAAATCAAAATTGGAAGGAGTCTTAGAGGTCATCTAGTTCAAACCTGGCATTTTACAGATGACTCGTATCCCAAGAGTCCCCTTCCTGTAAGGCACTCCTACTCTGGACTCACATTCAGGCTGGGGGATGTTTGACCCCCAAGAAAAAGGAGTCAGGCAAAATGATGAGTTCATTTTATAGGCTTGTTTACCCAAATACATCCACTATTTGAAATCTGGATTTTCATAATTCTAAAAATATTACAAACATTATTGTCAAAAAAAGGTCATAAAACTACGTAACTACCAACCCATATGCCCACCTTCTCATCCCTATGAAATCTTTATGAGAATGACCTACACACATACTGAAGGTAAACATCTATTTTTCACTATTGCAAGGATCCCTGATTTACAAAAGTGTGAACACTCCCTCCACTAACGAGTATTTCAACTCCTTTACCACTAGGTCTTTGAGAGCTGCAGTGGCCAAAAAAAAAAAAAAAATGAATTATACTAAAGCAAAACTGATGGTGACTCTCTCTAAACTCAGACTGATATTTGAATGACTGATATGCAATAAGAGTGACACATACAGGATATGCTATAGGTACTAGGCAGACCCTAATTCTAAGAAGAAAAAAAAATCTTGCGTCTCATTCTTGTTTGTATTTTTAACTAAATTTGGTTTTTAATTTTCTTTTTTTTAAGCAATTGGGGTTAAGTGACTTTTGCCCAAGGTCACACAGCTAGTAAGTGTCAAGTGTTTGGTTTGAGGCCGGATTTGAACTCAGGTCCTCCTGACTTCAGAGCCAGTGCTCTATCCACTGAGCCACTTAGCTGCCCTTGGTTTTTAATTTTCAAAAGACTGATTAAATCTTAGTTTCTTTAATTTGATAAAAGAACAACATCTTTTTATTATTGGATATTTGATAAATGTTTGCTTCAAAGATAAAAAAAAAAGAATGAGTCAGCTTTTTGCATGCTCTTGGGCTCATTATGTCCCAACCTTGGAGTAGAACTTTGGCAAAAAGCTCTAAAACAAAGCTTAGCTATGTACAAGATCTTCTTATAAAAAGGATTAATAGGATACTTTCTAGAAAAGGTACTCAGTGTGGCAGAGAAATATCCAGAGTGAGAAAGCCTCAGGTGTTGATGGGAATTCCAGGATGAATGTGCAGCTGAGTCATGCTGGTCAAGTTTGGAGAGTCAGAAGCATGTCACATAAGGAAATGAAGCATGGCCAGTCTGGGCTTGTCACTAAAATCAAGGTCCCCAGAAGGAACTCACCGATTTAAGGAAAGGAGCTGACTCAAAATAAATATCAGGTATAGGGCAGCTATTTATTTCCTCCACAAGGAAAGAAATGCTTAAAATACAAAAAGCTCATAAACACAAATGAGCAAATATTTAAAACATAAAGCAATAACCCATCATACCTAATATATTTTCTGAGGAGGTAAGAACAACTTTTGGGGACTATTGATTAGATATTTCACATTCTCCTTGGAGCTGCAATAAGTAACTAACACGGTCCAGATTTTCTGGTCAACCAGTCAAAGTCCTTTACTACCTTATGTTCAGGGAAGGAAACACAAGGCAGAAGAGGCAACCAGGGATTTGAGATTCAGTCTCAAACTTTTCTAGGCAAACACAAAAATCCTTGTTACTCCATGCTTGTAGCTGCCATTGCTGCTGGAGGAGGGAGAGGAAAAGGAGAAATCACCTCACTCTTTTCTGGAAGTCCAAGAGAGAGCTGGCGGATTCCCAAAGGAGCCTCCTAAAAAGAGGAAGGGTAGAACCTTCCTAGCTCTTACAGTTTCCTCAGAAGGGAAGGTCCCTCCTGACTCTTTGACCCTTCTTTCACACAACTTCCCTCTAACAGCTACCGAAAGACAATTGTTGCTGGGTCACCTATGCCTTTGGCAAGAGGGAGCAAGGGAGATGAAAGCGGAGAGAGAGGGAGGGCTCATATCCTAGCCTTGAATGCCAGGCTGAAATTACATTAGACTTTTTTAGGATCAAAGAATATAACTGAGGCCCAGAGAGAGAAAGTGACTCATCCAATGTGACAAAATTACTAAGCAGTAGAGCCAGAATTCAAATCTAGCTCCAGGGCTCTTTCCATTATACCACATGAGCTCTCCAATTTCAATTTAATTTCCTGAATCTCTCACCTTACCTTCCCCAAACCCCAACAGACACACGTATAAATACACTCACATACGCATATGTACATACCCTCACACCTTCTCATACATATACACATGTATACTCACAGAGACTCATGGATCACTCACATGAATACACAGACACATCCACAGACACACACAGTGAGACACACATTTTCAGGAACCACAAGCTAAGGGAAACTAGTTGGGACAATCCCAGCTCTTCCAGTTTGGAAAGCAAGCACTCTGCACCATCACCCCCCCTTCCCAGGCCTCTTTCTTCTCCCAGGCTGAAGCCACGGTGAATAAGCTTTGAAGGCCCCCTTAGCAATGAGATTAGGGTGACAGCTTCCCCCCTTCTGGCTCTTCTGTAACCAAAGGGGATAATCTGAAGAGGGGGGTGATTCTCTATCCTCATGGCCTCAGGCGGGGGCTGCAGCTATCGATTAGGGAGGATTAGAAGCTGCCCAGGTCACTTGGAGCAAACTCCACAGGGGACAGACAGGGCTCTGGGCAGCTTGTCCCTTCTCACTCCCCTTCCATTGATACTCACTTGAACACACAAACACATACATGCATATGTCCATACTCATGTTCCATCTCAATTATGAAAGCTCACAAACTCAGGTATACATTGTCAAATATACTAACACCATCAGACATATACAAAATATATTCATGCATATACATTCATAGGAATACATAAATACATACATTCATTCACACATGTACCTTCATCCACACTTTCACCAGGTTTCATGGATACATTCACATCTACAGGTCTATAGGCATAATCCCTCACAAACACACACCTATACAACCTCCAAAAGAACGGGAGTATGAAATTCAACTGACTTCAGTAGCACATAACCTGGTGAGTGAAGGAGGGAGGATTCTGGGATGTTTAAGGGGTCAAGCTCCAATCACTTGGGCCTTGAGTTTTTCTGACCCCAGTCCACTGGCTCCCCCTACTCACTCCAGTGGGCTTTCTTAGTCAAAGGAGTTGATGAACTTGGGAGCCAGTCAACTTGCTGAAGGTGAAGGGAAATGAAATGTTCGAATTAAGCCAGCCTGGGGAGGGAGAATGCTCTGAAGATAGCCTAGGGACAGGGACTCCACCTAGAGCAATTTTAAGAAAAAAATTTACACAGAGGTCCCATTTTCAATATATGTAAAGAGTTGGTTCAAATTTATGAGCCATTCCCTTATTGTTAAATTGTCAAAGGATATAAACAGACAGTTTTCTAAGGAAAGAGCTCAAGCTATTAATAGCCAGATGAAAAAATGCTCCAAATCACTAATAATTTAAGAAATGCAAATTAAAGAAACTCTGAGATTACACTTTACCCCCATCAGGTTAGTATAGTCGATGAAAAAGGAAAATGACAAATGTTGGAAAGATTGCAGGAAAATAGAGGTAGAACTGTGAATTTGTATAGCTATTCTGGAAAGCAATTTGGAACTATGCCCAAAAAGTTAATGACACCGAAGAGATCAAAGAAAGAGGAAAAGGACCCATATGGACAAAACAAAATATATAATAGTGCTTTTTGTAATAGCAAAGATCTGGAAATTGAGAGGGTGCCCATCAATTGGGGAATGGCTAAATGAATTCTGGTACATGAACGTAAAGGGGATACTTTCCCCATCGTGGTTTCAATATATCCTGAGTCGGTATAAGAAACTAAATGGGAATTTTGGGGGAGTTTTGTGGAAGCCATTGACGACACAAAAGCCAACAGACAACACAGAGCTTGTGACCAAGTAATTAACCCAAACTTTACAATAAGGTACCTAAATACCCCATAAAAGAAAAAAAATTTAGACTTCTTCTATGAGGAAGAGGGCCAAAAAATTTTATGTGGCTTTTCCAGACTGGGGGTGGGGGGACTCCTAGCCCTTAACCCCAGTGATGTGGAAGGGATAACTGTATTATGCTGTGAGAAATGAAGAAAAGGTTTCAGTGAGACCTGAGGAGAACTAATGGAAAATGGAGAGAGCAGAACAAGAAGAATAATTTATACAATAAGTCAGTAAATTTGTCAATAAACATTTATTAAGTACCTACCATGAGCCAGGCACTGTTGAGCATAAAAATAACAACATTAGAAAGACAAATAATTTTAAAGACTTAAAAACTCTAATAAATGCAATGACCAGCCATGATTCCAGGTGGCTGATGATGAAGCATGTTACTCATCTTTAAAGGAGAGGTGAAGGGCTAAGGGTACAGAATGAGACGTTTTTTGGATATGACAATGCAGATGTTTGTTTTGCTTAACTACCCATATGTAATTGGAATTTGGGGCATATTATATCACATAAGATAGCATTACTCATGGGGATGACACTAAGGGACTGACTGGGGAGACTAAAGAACTAGAACATGTATGGACATTGTATGTCGGCCTACACTCAGATGGTATGGACATGTCCCAACTCCTCATTACACACATTTGTTACAAGGTTTTTCTTTTTCTTTTCCCACTGGTAGAGGAAGTAAGAGAGAGAAAAAAATGGAATTTTATTCATTGAAAAACAAATACAGTTTTAAAAACACCACTCGACATAACGAGATAGCCAGAGGAAGATGAATCAGAGACTCCTTATTCAGGAAAGGCCCTTAAGAGATCCTATTATGTCTGCCATTGAGACAAACCTACCCTCTCCCCAATATACAATTCATTTTCAGGATCCAGAGGGGTTGTTTTTGGCCACCAAAAATGTAAGTGGAATTCTTTACTCCCAAACACTAACTTTGCGAAGAAAATATTAACTAACCCCACTTTCCTCTTCCCCATCCTTCAGATTTTAGCACTAGGAGAGGGAGATTCCCCTAATGGAGGGGGGTGTATTAGAGGTATGTCTCTGTCAAATCCAAGGGGCATCTACAGTCTCTTTGATTGCCCCAAGACCCATCCTTCTGGTCAAATATACTACGAGTACATATGTTAACCACATGGACATGGTCTTCTGCTGGAACCAGGAGTCCATGCCAGGGCTCCTGGGCATGGGATGACCTTGGGTCGGGGGCAGAGAGACCCTGGAGCTACATATGTGGGGAGGAGGGGACCTTGCCCCTGGAGGAATCTGGGTAGGCAGACTGCCAGGGCCAGGTGGGCTCCCAGATGGCTTCTGATGGGCTGTGTGCCAGCCCCAGGAGGCACAGTATGGTGGTTTTTCCTTGCATCTCCATCAAATCTGAGTGTCCCTAGGCAAGAGGAGTAGGGGGTTGTTTCTGGACCATTCTGGAGCCTTTCTGGTCCTTTTGCTTCCCCAAAATCTTCTCATCCCAGGAGTTAAGCCCTACAGCACACATATCCTTGTATACCTGCACAATCATACAACATACCCACCGCCTTCTGAAGTCTCTGAATTAGGGGCTTTCCTCTATTATAGAGCTGAGAGCTAAGTGAAGGCCAGAGAAGGTGGCAAAGGACTATCTCAGAGTCTTAAGAACAGCCCAGGAGGTCAAGAACAGAAACTGTGTAACATAAGAACTTAGGAAACAGCTAGATGGGGCAGAGGATAGCTGTGTGACCTTGGACAAGTCATTTAACCCATCTCAGTTTCCTTATCTGTAAAATGGAGATAATGATAGCACCTACCTCCCAGGGTTGTTGTGAAGATCAACTGGGATAACAAATGTAAAATGCTTTGGAAACATAAAAGCACTATAGAAATACTATTATTATGTCCCATTCAACAAAGGAGCAAATCTTAGCTGGACATCAAGGAGCTCTCCTAACTTGACCACAACTCCCCATGTGATTTTTGGGCAAAATCAGCATGTCTATGTAACTATACATGAGTATGTCTGCCTGAGGGTGGCTATGAGAATGTGTTACTTTGTATTACGCATGTATGTGTATGTATCCTGTGTGACTACAAATTACGTGTAATTATGTGTGCAAACATTGTTTGAATGTGATTCAGAGTCCGTAACTTTGTACATATAAGCCTAAGTGTTATTGTGCGTTTTAAAGTGTGGATATATGTGCATTCAAGTGCATATGACTGCAACAATGTGTAACTCAGCGTGATCATGTACATGTATACAAATGTATAAACATGTGCATGCCTGAATGTGTACATCCTTGAGAATGTATTGGTGTGTGTGTATATGTTTATGTACATGTGAACTCATGTAAATGCAGATGCAGCTAAACATATGTCATCTTTTAACTGTATGATTATCTGATATGTAATGACATGTAAGAGTTTGCGTGTCTTCCTGTGCCACAGCGTGTATGTGACATGCCAGGTAAGCCAGGTCACCATTCCTCCATACAGAGATTCAAGCCCCCAGCCACAGATTCCAAATCAAGGAATGTGGGCATAGGTCTCTAAGTTGCAGATATGGGCCTCAGTTTCCTCATCTGTAAATAAAAGGATTGAACTTAATGATCCCCAGAGACCATAGGATCATAGATCTGGAGCTCCAAAGGATTTAGGGGTTGTCCAGCCCACCTGCCACATTCTAGAGCACTGGGGGGATGTCTCCCACCAACCTGGGTATGACTAGGGGAAGCAGGCCAATGGCATTCCTGGCCCCCAGAGGACGGCACGGGAAGATCCCTCTCTCCAGGGCTAGCTGAGCAAGAGGAGTGCAGGGGACAGAAGGGCAGGAGGGACCAGAATAGACAGAAAGGCTTGGGGGGAGTGGAGGGAATGGAGGGGAGTGAAGGGAATGGAGGGGACAGAAAGATTGAAGAGAGAAGAAGGATTGGAGAGTTTGGAGGGCCTAGCAGGCCTGGAAAAACCCTGTCCTGAATGTTCCTGAATATACCCATTTTCCCCTCAGTTCCAGTCTCCTCCCCAATGCCAGTTCTGAGGATCAGACATCATAGGATCTTTAGGATCATAAGATCATAGATCTGATCTAGAAGGTATCTTAGAGGCTATGTGATCCAGCTCTCATTTTATTAATTTATTTTGATTTAGCAACAGTCACGTCCATAAGCTTTTGAGTTTTAAATTTTTCTGCCCCCCTTCCCCTCTCTCCCCAAGATGACGCACAATCTGATGTAGGCGTTACATATTCATTCCTATTAAACATATTTTCACCTTAGTAACGTTGTAAGGAAGAATTAGAACAAACGGGAGGAGCCACAAGAAAGAGAAAATAAAACACAACAGAAGAAAAAAATAGCAACTAGTATGCTTCAGTTTGCATTCAAACTCCATAGTTCCTTCTTTGGATGTGGATCAGCTTTCTCATTTTAGAGATGAAGAAACTGAAGCTGAGAAAGATGGAGTGATTGCCCAAGGTCATACAATTAGAAAATGGGAGAGTGAGGATTTGAACCCAAGTCCTCCTGACCCCAAGTCCAGGATTCGTCCCATGCTCCCTCTCTTCCCCTGGACCCTGCTCTATGGTCAAGGTATCCCAGAGCCAGGCCCAGTCCATTTCATCAGAGTAGAAGTCCTTAGGCAGGAGTAAAAAGAGGGTTCTTGTCTGTCTCCTTACACCTTCAGACACAAGCACAACCATTTCAACACACATACACATATCCATATACATCCCCATATCCCCACAAACACAC
>NW_020954553.1:14286857-14303457 GCF_900497805.2 Vombatus ursinus | reverse complement strand
GATACACTCACAACTATTTAAGCACACATACACATATCCATATACATTCCCATATCCCCACAAACACACTTGGACACACACACACACACACATATGAACACACACACACATCCTCCATACCTTCAGATACATTCACAACTATTTAAGCACACATACACATATCCATATACATCCCCATACACATCTCTATATCCCCACAAAAACATTTGGACACACACATGAACTGTCTCTCACACACACACAGGTAGTACATACCCCCCTTATGCATACACTCTCCCACACAGAGAAGACCCCCTGGGCCCCTGCCTCTGCTCTTACAGAATTCTCCCTTTACCCCCTGGCCCCAAAGACCTGACACTAATCGCCCCTCCCCCTACCTATGGATTAGGGGGGCTGCCCCCCTTTGCCTGCCTTTTGTTGGGCATTTGGCTCAATGGCCTTAACCCTTGTACCATTTTGCTGCCTCTTTGAGCAGGAGCTAAGTGAGGAGGGGACCGAGAAGGGAGGAGACAAAACCAGTGTGTGGTGGGTTGGGGGGACTTTGGGAAAGGCCCAGGCATTCAGACAGCAGCTGGCCCAGCCTGCCAGGCCGAGCCCCCCAGGCAGGCCGGAGAATGCCATTGGCAAAGGGACTGCTGCCCAGCCCGCAGGGCTGAGACAATGCACCTGCTTCCCTGGGAGGGAGAGCTGTTTCACGCTTATTGGGATTAGAAGCACTAAACGTCCATCCAAATTGTGCGGATAAACAGTCTTGTGAAAACTTGTTATCTGTGTAGAAAGGGCCTCCTGGCCCCCCGCCCTCCTCAGCCCCCAGCCTTTGTGCCAGCCCTGGCTTAGACCAGGATGGGATTTGATGAGGTTTAGTCTGGGTTCTAAGAAGTCCATTGAAGCCATGCTTTCATTGTCTGCTCTTGTGGGGACAAGAGAATATGAGGCAGGCAGGGGCCAAGCCCAGCCCGCCTTTCCAGGCCTTCTGAGAGCTGCCCACGGGGACCACCAAACGCCAGCTGAGGGCCCTGCTCAGTAAAGGCCTGCTAAGGACTTAGTCTCCCCTCCCTAACTCAGAGCCTGCCCCTGGTTCTCTCCTCTGGTCATGGATACTACTCTCCTCCATATACTCAATCCTTGTAGAGGGGTCCTCTGTTCCATGGAATGATGGGGAAGAGGCTGGATTAGGATTTAGAGGGCCTGGCCTCAGTCTCTCTGACACTATTTGTATGACCTTGGACAAGTCACTTCTGCCAACCTGGGCCTCAGTTTCTTCATCTGTAAATAAAGGGCTTGGATTATATGATCCCAAAAGATCATTATATCATAGATTTAGAACTCAAAAGGATTTTTGAGGTCATCTGGTCCAACTGTCCCATTTTACAGACAAGGAAGCTTAGGCCCAGAGAGGTTAAGTTCCTTGTCCAAAATCACACAGGTGAGGGAGGGAAGAAGTAGTAAGGAAAAAGGTAAAGAAAAGGGAGATGGAAGGGAGATAGGCTGATAGAAGGGAGGGCATATTGAGGGATGCAGTGGTTAAAAGCAAAACTCTAGTGAGAAGGGAAGGAGAGAAAGGAGAGAGAAAAGCAAAACCACACAGGTGAAAAAGCCCATATTCAAACCCAGGACCTCAGAGTCCCAAACCAGGACTTACTCTTCTATACCACACATCCTCTAAGTGTTTTTCAGCTGTAAATCCTATGATCCTATACTACCCAAGTCCTCTTTACCCCCTCAGGTAGCCTCAAGAAAAGTCCTTCCCTGACCTCAATACTCCCTGACATAGCATCCTTTAGTGGGAAGAGCCCAGGAGGCAGAACCTAGGTTCTAGGTCTAGGTTCTAATCCCATTTCTGCCCCTTCCTAGCTATATGGTAGAATTGACTGGAAGATTAGAGGAATGCTACATTCATTGTGTATCTGATTTCTGCCAAACATTTTTTAAAAGTCTCATAATATCCTTCTGGACAAAAGAGAGCACTGGATTCAAAACCCATTGGATATCTGATTCTAAAATGTGTTGCATGATGGATTAATATCAATCTGGAGGGAGATCCACACTGTCAGGCAAAGGATTCTGCCCTTGACATAGCTATGTTCAACATTCTTATCAACGACATAGAGAGAGTATCAATGTTGGGCTTTAATATGGCAGCAAACTAGAAGAGAAAGATTCCATGACAGACAATAGAATCAAAATCTTAGGCTATGATGGGTCAAATCTGAAAAAAATGAAGCAATATGAACAAATGTGAAAAGTAAAAAATAAATGTCTCCATATTAGTGTTCAAAAAATCAATTGCACAAGAATAGGATAGAGTTGTTACATTGAGAAAGTAGATGATATAAAAATGTACCAGGAGGCAGAGGTTTAGAGAGCACAATGTGAGTCAATAGTAAAAAATGGCGGTCAAAAAGTAATGTCAGTAAGCATGTATTTGGTGCTGCTATGTTCCAGGCACTGTGCTAAATGCTAGGAATACAAAGAAAAAGCAAAAAGCCCATTCCCTCAAGAAGCTCAGTCTAATGGGAGAAACAACATGCAAACAGCTATGTCCATACAAGATAAAATGGGATCTTAGATTGTATTGATAGATGCATAGTGACCAGAAAGAAGCAATCTCTCATTCTACTGTACTTTCTGCCTCCCACTGCTGTTTTGAAGAAAGTACTTTATAAACTGTAAACATCAAATAAATGTTATCAGTTATTATTATGGTAATTATTGTCTCTCATCATCTCCCCTGACCCGGTCAGATCACATCTGGAATCCATATTTGTCCATTTCTGGGGACAAAATTTGCATTGGCATGCACAGGCTGGAGCATGTCCGAAAGAGGATGACCAGGAAATAAGGAGGTGACTCAGAGACATGTCATGTGCACATCAATTAAATGAACTGGGAACGTTTGGCTTAGAGGAGAGAAGATTTAGGGGTAGGGGCATCATCCCTGTCTTATGGAAGAGGGATTAGATTTTTTTTCCTGTTTGTCTTCAGAAGGCAGAACAAGGATCAATGGATGGGACTCCAAGAGAGGCAAACTTGGGCTCTGTTTTAGGAAAAAGCACTCAACAATTGTGATTGTTGTTGTTATTCAATCTTTTCAGTCATGTCTGACTCTTCATGACCACATTTGGGGTTTTCTTGGTAAAGTTGCTGGAGTGGTTTGCCATTTCCTTCTCCAGCTCATTTTACACATGAGGAACTGAGGCAAATAGGGTTAAGTGACTTGCCCAGGGTCACACAGCTAGTAAATGTCTGAGACCTGATTTGAACTCAGGAAGATGAGTCTTCCTGACTCCAAGCTTGGCACTCTGTCCACTATGGTGCTACCTAGCTGCCACAATTAGAGTTGTCCAAAAATTGAAAGGGTTTCCTTATAAGACAGTGAGTTCCTTTTCAATAGAGATCTTTAAGAAGAGGGTTAGAGAACCATCTATTGGAGTATGTTGTAGAATAGGCAGGGGTTTGGACTATATGACCTCTAGGGTCCCTTTCCAATTCCCAGATTCTATGACTGAGTCTTTTTCCCCTCTCAGACTCAATTTCTTCATCAGTTCAATAGAGATAAAAAATATTTACACTGCCTAGACTCTTGTGAGGACCAAACCTTCCTTTCCACCTTCATCCTCATGATGAATGATTGTGGTGAAAATATTATGTATTGATGATGATGATGACAAACACCATGACCATGACAAACTTCTCTAGGGAAATCCCAGAGCCTATTCACTTCCCCCTAACTCTTTTCTCTGCCAGGAGAGTAGAGGTGGAGGCTAGGGAAAGTAATTTTGCGTTAATAGGTAAAGGAGTGCTACTGCAGGCTCAGCAAGAGGGCAGGTTAGCACAGGTTCCTCTCTTCTATTAGATATCTGAGGCCCAGTGGCAATGTGGGTTTCATATGAAAGCTCCCCTCTCCCCTCCTCCCATTCCACCCCTGTTGGAGCTCATTGACATCGCTTCCCCAAATAGGTGAAAGATAAATTAAGCGATTAAGGAATTAACTTGTCAGAAGGTTTAGGGCAGGGGTGGGGAACTTGCAGCCTCTGAGGCCACATGTGGTCTTCTAGGTCCTTGGGTGTGGTCTTTTGACTGAGTCCAAGTTTCACAGAACAAATCCTTTTATTAAGGGGATTTGTTCTGTGAAGTTTGGATTCAGTCAAAGGGCCACACTTGAGGCCCTAGAGGGCCACATGTGGCCTCAGAGGCTGCAGGTTCCCTACCCCTGGTTTAGAGGACTGGGGGGGGGGGGGGTAGTGTATGTGAGACTGCTGGAGAAGGATAAAGTTTGGAGAGAGAGGTACCATGTCCCCGAAGGGCAAGTGGGATTTCTGCAATACAAACCAAGCAGACTTGGATAGTGTCCATTGGTCCCTAGATCTGGAGGAGGAGAGGGAATCTTTAAATGGACTGAAATGCCAGGGTAGAGAGAGGGGAAGAGAGATGGGGCCAAGTTCTAGAGACCACAGAACCTTCCCATGTCAAGCCCTATCAAAAATTGTATTCAGCCTTATTCTAAACAACTTCTGTGTGTACGTATGTGTGAGTGTGATTATGTACAGTTGTATGAAGGTGTATTATTGAAAGTATGTATGTGTTTATACACTCATCAGAAGGACCCTTGACAAGGTACCTTCCTTAAACTGTCTCATCTATTAGTTTTTCACTCCTCATACGGCCACCACCCTAACCCTAGTTCAGGCTGCCATCTCCTCTTACCTGGATTATTACAATTGCCCCCTATTTGGTCTCCCTGCCTCAGGTCTCTCTCCTTTCTGATCCACAGTGATATTCCTAAAGCAGAGATCTAACAACATCTCTCTTCTGCTTAAGAACTTCCAGTGCCTCTCTATTACTTCTAGCATAAAATAAAACTCCTCAGTTTAGGATTTAAAGACTTAACAACCTGGCTCCACCTCTTTAGATTTTTTTTAAACATTATTCCCCTTCAAGAATTCTCTTCTCTAACCAAACTGGCCCTCTGGCTATTGTTCCCATCTCCTTTCTCTGTGCCTTCGTATGGATTATTGCTCATGCCTGGAATGCACTTCCTCTTTACCTCCACCTCTTAGAATCCTTGCCTCCCTTCAAAGTCAGACCAGGTATCACCTCTTACATGAGGTATTTTCTAGTTCCTTCCTCCCTCCCCCCATTGGTACTGCCTCCCTGCCTCTTATTATCTTCTATTGACTTGGAATATGTTTTGTACCTATTTTTACATATACATGCTGTTTCCACCCCCCAGTGAAGCCCTTAAAGGGAGGGAATATTGAATTCTTGTCTTCATATCCCCGGTGCTTAGCACAGAACCTGGCACATGTTGTTATTGTTTCTTTCAGTACTGTCTGACTCTTTGTGACCCCATTTGGGATTTTCTTGGCAAAGATCATAGAGTGGCTTGCCATTTCCTTCTCCAGTTCATTTTACAGATGAGGAAACTGTGGTAAACAGGGTTAAGTGACTTGCCCAGGGTCATATAGCTAGTAAGTGTTTGAGGCCTGATTTGAACTCAGGAAGATGAGTCTTCCTGACTCCAGGCTTGGCACTCTATTTACTGCACCATCTGCTGCCCTAATCCAGCACATAGTAGGTGCTTAATTAGAGTTTATTGACTAACTGGTTAATTGCTTTAATCTAAACTCTTAATTTCATAGAGGAGAAAACTCGGACACAATGAGTTGCCGAAGGCTTAATGTCAGAGACTTGACTAGAACCCCAGCCTTCTAACTCGACAAGGTGAGAGCTAGTGAATTCATTGCAGTGAATGCTCTCTAGTGCTCTTCCCCCATGCCTGGAATGCTTTCCCTCCTTGTCTCTACCTCCTAGCTTCCTTTAAGCTCCAACTAAAATTCCATCTTCTACAGGAAGTCTTTCCCAATTTCACTTAATTCTAGAGACTTTTCTCTCCTAATAATTCTTATTTATCCTGTCTATAGCCTTGTTTGTACATATTTGCTTGTCTCCCCCATTAGATTGTGAGCTCCTTGAGGGCAGGGACTGTCTTTTGCCTCTTTTAAGCCTCAAGGCTTAGCACAGTGCCTGTCCCATAGTAGACATTTAATAAATGTTTATTCACTGACTCACCCCTTCTCTGTGATATCATCCCTACGTATGTTTGAGTATGTCCGTAAGTGGGGAGAATTCAACTGCTCTGACATTCCTTCCCTCCTCCATTCCCTTTTCTCTTTTCTCCCAAAACACCAGTAAAACTCCTCAACCTGGCATTCGAGGCTCTTTACCTGCCTTGCTTCTACGACCTTTTCTCTTCCACACCCTCATTTGACTTCCATCTAGTCATGCTCCCCTTTCTACCACCCAGGCAGGTGCCAGGCTCATCCTTACTTTCTAGACTTGGCTCCTATTGTGCCTTCCCTGCCCTCCCTCCCTTTGCTCAGCTGACACAAATCCTGCCCATCCTTCAAGGCCCAACTGGAGTGCTTCATCCTCCTCCAGGAAATCTTCCTGTAAATCTTCTCTTCCTATCTCCCAAACCTCTGAGACCTTGTCCTCCACTGAGTTCCTGATGGGGTATATCGTTACATGATAAAGAGACCATCAATTGTCTTTTGCTGGTTTTATTCGACTCAGTCTCCTTCCACCACCCTGCTTTCCTGTGTATGATCATTTCCATCATCATCATAGCTCCCAATTCTAAATAGCCTTCAGGTTTACAAAGCCCTTTGTCTCCCAACAATCCTGAGAGGTAAGCAGAGAAACTACTATTTTCCCCACCTAACAGAGGAAGAAACTGAAATTGAGAGAGTGGAAATAATTCACAAATGACATCATTAGTAGGTATCAGAAATGGGGTTCCAGCCCCGATTGAAGGGCCCCTGCTAATTCCAAGCCTAAATTATACTCCTTTTTTTTTTTCAATATGTCCTATCAAATAAAAAATAATTAGTGAGTAACCATGAAGGGCACCCATTGGGCCAGGATAAACCACTTTCCCTGGCCCTCACAGCTCATTTCACCTGTGGGCTCTTTGGCCCCTGTGGGAACTAACAGAGGGAAATCTCACATACAGAGTTTCTGTTTGCCCTGATGCTGCCCAACTCTGAGCCCCTGGACTCTCCCTTTCCCTCCAGTCCTCTTCCCCCTAGAACTCAGTCCCCTTACTCTTTTCCCACCAACCCCCTATCCTGACCCCTTGTCCTGCAGTGCCCCTGGCCCCCCTCCCTTGATATACACTCCTCAGCTTCACTCTTACCTCTTCCTTTCAGCCCTCAGCTCCTATCTCTCAATCCCAATCAATATTCTCACCACAGGTCTGCAATATCCTCCCCTGCCCTAAACATTCCCAGCCTTTGGGAGACTCCCATACCCATTACTTCTTCCAGCCCTGCATATCTACTCTACCATCTTCCCACCACAAACCCCAACACACACACACACACACACACACACACACACACACACACACAAAGAGTGGGGCTTTAAACATTATCTGCCCCCAGGCCATTAACCCAGGCTAAGGCAGATAAACACTGTTTGGCAGCTCCGCCCCTACCCTAGGAGAAGGTTATCAATCCAACTTCAGCACCAGCCTCAGGCACCCACCAGTCCCTTCTACTCACCCCTAGCCAGCACTGGCTCCACTGGGGACAAACCCCCTCAGCCTGAATGTTTAACTCTCCTAGTCCTTTCCCCTTTCCTATCATCTCAGATTCCCCAAATCACAGAACGTTGAAGCTGAGAGGGGGAGTACCCACTTAATTCAAGCCTTTGAACTCCCAATTCCCAGGATCTATGGCAGCCTGTCTCTCATGGAAAAATAATAACAATAAATAATAAGCTAGAAAAGGCTTTGTGGGTGGGCTGGTGGCAGACTGTGGCTGGGATTGGGATGATGAATTCTTAGACCATAGCCACTCTCTATTTTATAGTTACAGGAGAGATTTTAACAATCATCAATGGGGAAATACACATAATAACAATGAACTTTAACAGCTTACATGCAGAGTGCCTAGGATGACATCTCATCTTTCACCCTATGGATAGACTGGGGAATCCTGTTTCTGGAAGAGTCACAATAACGTGGGATGGAAGGACAAGGGCAAGACTGGAGCATACATATAGACATTGTTTCCAGTCTGCAAGTTATGTTGTATGGAGGTATCTTTTTCAATTGGTTATGTAGCTGGAGCTGGAAATATCTTCAATAAGACTGAGTCACCTTTGGCCAAGTCTCTTGGGGAAATCTCATTGGCTCCTTTGCTTCTGGCACCCAGTGAGAGATTGTGCTTTTAATGGGGGCCTTGAGGCCTTCTTCCTTCTGGGGCTGTGTATCCTGGAGAAAAAACCTTGCTCCTTGGAATCTGCTTTTGTTCTTTTCCATTTTTGAGGAAAGGATGGAGCCTCCAAGTGCATCCTGGAATTCTAGGGTCTCAGTTTATAGCCAGTACAGCATTGGCACTCAGAAGAACACTTCTGGAGTGACTTTCAGGACCCAGACCAGTGGGACCCTGGCCTGAGATGGAAACCAGAGTGCATGAACCAGGGGCATGAACTTGGTGGGACCAATATTTTGTAGTAATTATGCTATGAATGAACCTCTCACCAGACAATGAGGTGGGATAACCGAGAGTAGGCTTTCTGAGGTGTTGGGAGAAAAGTCATATTTTGTTCTTCTTATATCTTTGAAGTAAATGTCCCTTTGTAAAAACTGAGTGATATTAAGTGATTAAATGGAACTGGGGTACTACTTACTGGCCACCTAACAGTGGGGAGAGAAGAAACATAGAAACATAGAAGGACCTAAGACAGTGGCCGCAAAAGGAAGAGATTTCTCCCCACCTTTCCCCCACCCCAAGCCCCTTAGACTGTACACTAAAACCCTGAGGGGGAAACGTAGCCTTCCTGGCTCTGGAAAAGTGAGCCAGAGCACAATCAATACAGAAGACCAGAGATTTAGAATTGGAGGAGACTTTAGAGATCATATGGTCTAACTCCCCCATTTTATAGTGTTGGAAACTGATATTGAAGTAAGTAAATAATAACAAATTTGTAATGAACTATATAGGTTACAAAAATTTTTCCCATTTATGATTTCATGTGACCTTTCTGCGACTTACTTTCCCCCTCTGAAATATGTGGCAGTTGGCAAGGACACAAATGACTTAAATAAGGACTGTATTAAACAAGAAATAACAGGAAAACTAGGAAGCAGTGTGGCAGAAATAAGGGGTTAGACCAACATTTTAAACAATATCCCACAGTAAGCTGCAAATAGGTATGCAACCTAAATATAGAAGGTCAAATCATTTGTTTAAAATTAAGGGAAAATGAAAGGAGATACCTTGTACTATTATGGCTAGGGTAAGAATTCTTAACCAAACAAAAAACAGAGGTGATCATAAAAGAAAAAATAGACAATAAAAAAGACTGAACAAAATCAATGCAACTAGAATAAGAAGAAAAACTGATGATAGGGTAAGATATTTGAATCAAATAATATCTATGATTTTAAAAAAGTCTGTATCCAAGACATAAAAAGAATTGAGATAAATATATAAGAATAAGAGCCATTCTCTCAATAGATAAGTGGGCAAAGTATATAAATTGTGTTTGTTCTTCATTCTCGAAGAGGATTATAACAACAGGGAGATGACGACATGACTTGCAATTGACTTTGATTTGAGTGAGGGAAGGCTGGGCAAGGTCACCTGCCTTACTTTCTCCTCCAGAGCCATCTGGGTCCAATGGCCAGATATTCATCAGGAGGACTGGAGATGGTGCAGGATGCAATGGGAGACCATAGCCCTTTCAAGCTAAAGCCTTTTCAGGTTCTCACTTTGAGTGAGTAGGCAGCTGTCAAAAGAGGCATTTATAGAGCTGCATATAGAGACAAAGAATCTGGAAGACCTTAGTTCAAATCTGGCCTCAGACACTTACTGGCTGTGTGACCTAAGCAAGTCATTTAATCTCTGTCTGTATCAGTTTCCTCATCTGTTAAATGAGGATAAGAATAGCCCCTACCTGGCAGAGTCATTGTGAGGATCAAATGAGATATTTGCAAAGAGCTTAGCAAAGTACCTGACACATAGTAGGCACTTAATAAATACTTTTCATAGGGGCAGCTAGGTGGCACAGAAGATAGAGCACCAACCCTGGAGTCAGGATGACCTGAATTCAAATCCAGCTTCAGACATTTGACACTTACTAGCTGTGTGACCTGGACAAGTCACTCCCAATTGTCTCGATAAACAAACAAACAAATAAATGTTTGTTATTAAAAAAAATGCAAATTATCAACTATGAAAAATGTTCCAAATCACTAATAAAGGAAATGCATATTAAAATAAATCTGAGGTTTCCATCTCATACTCATCAGACTAACACAGAAATACAAAAGATGAAAATAGTATGTGTTAGAGGTATCATAGGAAGACGAGCACACTAAGGTACCTGTGGAGCTGTGAACTGGTCCCACTATGCTGAAAAACAATTAGGAATTGAACCAGAAAACGCTTTTTTTTTAAGCGTACATACTCTGTGAACTGGTAATACTGTTGCTAGGTCTATATTCTAAGGAGGTCAAAAATAGAGAGGAAGGGTTTATAAGTACCAAAATATTTGTAGCACTTTTTTGCGTGTGGCAGCAAAGAACTAGAAACAAAGTGTATGTCCTTCAATTAGTGAAAAGTTGAACAAATTGAGTTATACGAATATAATGGAATGTTATGCCATAAGAAATTAAGAATATGAAGAATTCAGAAACACTTAGAAAGATTTGTATGAACTGAAGCAGGAGCACATAGAAACAGAACCATTTATGCAATAACCACAATAATGTAAAGGAAAATCAAATTACAAAATGCCAGAACTCTGATTGCTATAATGACCCGGCTGCTCCCTCCTCCTTTGTCATAAGGATAGGCTCTGTTGGGAGTGGAGAGTCAATGGGAAAAAATCGATAGATTTTGTGGCTAGAGAAACAGCAAGATTTGATATTTAAAACTTTTTTATTTATTTTATTTTTAATTTATGGAATGAAACAAGCATTTCCATAACAAAGTAAACAAAAAGAGATGATTGCATATGAAACTGCAACTTTATCATATACAACTTGCTGTTCCTTTAAAATATATAGTAAAGTTATCATGCAAATTTCTTTTTTCTCTTTTCCCCCCTCCCCCACCCAAGATATGGCTACCATTAGACACAAATATGTATATATTCGTAAAAACATTCTATACATACTTCTATTTATCAGTTCTTTCTCTGATGCAGATAGTGTTTTCCTTCATATGTCCCTTGTACTTAATTTGGGTATTTATAATAGTCAAAATGACTTATTCACTCAGAATTGTTCTTAAAACAATATTGCTGTAACTATATACAACATTCTCTTGGTTCTGCTCATTTAGCTCTTCATTATTTTGTGCAAGTCTATCCAAGTTTTTCTAAGATGGGCATTGATGGGCATCCCCACAATTTCCAGTTCTTTGCCACCACAAAGAGAGCTGCTACAAATATTTTAGAACATATAGGTTCTTTTGCTTTTTCCCTTAATCATCTTTGGAAACGGACCTAATAGTGGTATTGATGGGTCAAAAGATATACAGTTTTATCCCTTTGGGCATAACTCCAGATTTCTCTCCAAAATGGTTGGATCAGTTCACAATTCTACCAAAAGTTTGGTAGAGGAGAGAGTTTGGGAGGAAATATGAGTTCAGTTTTGCACATGCTGAGTCTGAGATACCTCAAGAACATCCATTTCTAAATGTACAATGGGCAGTTGATGATGCAAGACTGAAATTCAAGAAAGAGACTTGGGCTGGATATACTGATCTGGGAATCATGAACATAGACATGATCATTGAACCTATGGGAACTGATGACATCACCAAACAAAAGAATATAAAGAAGAGGACCCAGAACAGGTTCACCCATAGTTAAGGGACTGTGATATAGATGACATGCCAGTAAAGGAGACTGAGGACAGATCAGACTGGTAAGAGGAAAACCAGCGGAGAGGAATATCATGAAAACCCAGAGAGGAGAAAGTAACCAAGAGAACAAGATGGTTAACAGTGCAAAATGTAAATAGGTTAAGAAGAATGAATAATGAGAAGATATCATTAGATTTGGTCATTAATAAGTGATCATGGGGCAGGTAAGTGGCTCAGTGTATCCAGGCCCTGAAGTCAGGAGGACCAGAGTTCAAATTCAGCTTCTAACACTTACTAGCTGTGTGACTCTGGGCAAGCCATTTAACCCAGATCTCCTCACCAAAAAAAGAAGGAGGAGAAGGAGGAGGAGAAGGAGGAGGAGGAGGAAGAAGAAGAGAAGAAGAAGAAGATGTTACTTTGTAGAAATAGGTTTCAATTCAATGATGAGGTCTGCAGAGGCTTTAGAAAAAAAAAGTGAGCTATTCTGGAAAGTAATATGGAACTATGTCCAAAACATCATCAAACTGTGCATGGCCTTTGACCCAACTATATTGCTGTTAAGAGGAAAAGGACTCCTATGTACAGAAGTATTTATTTACAGAAACTCTTTTTGTAGTGGCAAAGCATTGGAAACTAAGTTTGTGCTCATTATTTAGGGAATAGAAAAACTAATTATGGTATTTGGATGTAATGAAATATTATTTTTTAAAGAAATAATGAAAGGTTTCAGAGAAACCTGGAAAGACTTGTATGAACTGATACAGAAAAAATTGTAAAGACAATTAACTTTGAAAGACTTAAGCACTCTGATGAACTCAGGGATCACTTACAATTCCAGAGGACCTATGATGAATCATGCTACCCACCTTCTGGGAGGTGATGGACTCAAGATGCAGAATGAGAAATGTGGTTTTGGATGTGGCCAATGCAGGAATTTGTTTTGTTTCACTCTGTATTTGTTACAAGGGTTTTCTTTTTTTTTTTTAAGGGTGTGGGAGGGGGACAAAAAGAGAGAGAAAAATGTTTGCTAATTGAAAAGAAGTAAAATAAAAGTTAACATAAGAAGAATGAGAGGAGAACTGGAGGTACCATGTGTACACGTTATTTTCAAAGAGCTTAGGTAGTATGGGATTAAAGATATGGGACAATAGCTAGCAGGGATGGTGGGATCTACTGAGGGTTGTTGTTTAAGGATGGGAGAGGCTTTGGATGTTTGTAGGAAACAAGAAAAGAACCAAGAGATGGGAAGAGATCAACAATTAAAGAGAAAGGTATGATAGTAGAGGCAACGTGTAGGAGAAAATGGGAAAGATGGGACGGAATTAAGGGTACATATAGAGGGGTTAGCCTTGGCAAAGAGGACAGCCATTTCAGTGAATGGAATAAAGAAGATGGTAGGGGTGAGAATAGGAGAATATGGGATGAAAGAGAGAGAAAAGAGAGCTCTAAACAATGGCCCCAATTTTTTCAGGTAAGGTATGAGGTAAGGAGCTCTGCTGAGAAGATGGGAGAAGGGGGTGTTATGGGACATGAGGAGTGAAGAGGTTTGCAACAACTTCTGTGGTAAACGGGACAGAGAATGAATTAGAGAGGATGAGAATCCACACAAGTTCATGTACATACCTACTTACACTGAGTGCATGTGTATACATGCCTGCACATGTAAGCTTGTACCTGGACATATCTGCAAATGAGTACATACACCTACATGTGAAGCATACATGCCTGAATTGTGAGCATAGGTCATTCTGTCATTTCCTCTGCAAAGGTCATAACATTTCTACAAGCGGAAGGGTGCTTAGAGGTCATCTAGTCAGCACAGAAGCTTTCAGTACTATGCACTTACAGCACAGAGAAGAATTTATTCATGGGCCTACACATAGAAGCACACAAATTGTGTGTGTGTGTGTGTGTGTGTGTGTGTGTACCTTTTCCTGCACAGCAAAAAAGAGGGTTTTTTGCTGTCTATAGTCTTCTTCCAAGAATCTTTCCTTTCTGGGAGGGCAGCTCGCCTCCCCCACCATGTCCCCTACCTCTCCCAGCAAGTGTGTGTTTTGTGTGTGTGTGTGTGTGTGTGCATGTGTGTGTCTTCATACTGTGGGACTGTGTATATGTGTGTGCATGTGTCTTAGTGTGCCTGAATTGGTGTGTGCCTGTGTACCCAAACTTGTGCCTCTGAGTGTCTATGTGTATCTCTCTGTGTGTGCCTGTGTTTGCCTCTGTGTGTGTGTGTGTGTGTGTGTGTGTGTGTGACTGTGTGTGTGCAGTCTCCGCTGCAGCCAGGGCCCCGCCCCTCCCTTTTCCGCACTCCTTGCCAGGCCGGTGACTCAGTGACGCTTTCCTGCGGCTGGAGCCGGAGCGGAGCCGGAGCCCGAGCCGGGTGGGCCTGGGCACCTCTGGGCTGTGAGTGCGGGCTCTGGGCGGGGTGGTCATTTTGTTTTGTTTTCGGTGGGGGAACTCCAGGGGCCGGGGCTCTGTAGCGGGGGCGGGGGGACACCGCAGTGGCCCATGCTTGGGGCGAGACACGTCTCTGGCCTCCCAGAGCTGTGGGTGGGGAGTGGGGGTGGGGTGTGGGCAAGGGTGGGGAGGAAGGAGGAGCGTCTCCTGCAGCATCCCCCACCCCCGCCGGAGAGTGGCTAGGAACGGAGGTGGGGGCGGGGCTTTCGGGAGGCCCAGTGGGGAAGAAGAGGGGACCGGGAGGATGAGGATGAGGATAAAGATAAGGATGCTCCCACTTTGCCTGTACTCCACAAGGATGGGGTGCACGTGGGGTCGCTGACTGACCCTAGAGCCCTCCTCTCCTCACACTCCTCTTCTCTCCCTACCAGTGCCAGGATCCTCCTCCAGGTCTGGGCCTGGCCTTTTACATAAGGTCTTGGAGGTAGTGGGCCTGTGTGCCAGAGACCCTCTGGTGGCAGGGCCTAAGGCACTGCCAGTCCTGCCAGCCTGTTTTTTTTCCTTGGTGGATACCAGATGAATGATCACCACTCACTTCCATATCTCTCATCAATTGCACATGCACGCGGGTACCACATATATACATATTACATATTCCTTACACTATACATACATGGGCATACAACTACACTACCCAGGTACACTGCACACAGAAAAACATGTATGTATACATATAACACACACAACACATACATGTACACAACCTGCATGCATGAGCATACAGCAACCCACACATATACACATGTACATATGTGTATACACAGCCCCAAATGCACACAGTACCTACATATACCTCATAGCCACCATACTTGGTGTTTTAAAAGACAGCTCCATAAACAACATTTTATCCCATCCTCCCTCCCTATGCCTTGTGGGGGCCATTCCCCTTCCTTCATCCCTCCCTCTGTGGTGCTCTAATCACTGCCCCTGCATTGCTAGGCAGCCTGGCAGGATAATTTCTTATTTTCTGTAAGCCCTGGTTTGCCAATACACAAAATGGATACAGTCGATGATGGTGCCTTCTCTGTGGGTTCAAACCTAAACTTGGACAAGTGCATTTGTTCTATCCTCTGCCCATGGAAGCTATTCACAGGGAGGGTAATGACTGATCAGGCAGAGAATAAGGGGAGAGAGAGGACAGACAGAGTCAAGTATAATGGGCACCATAGCAACAGAAGTCAGAGATCTAAAGCACCTCCTAGTGTGGAAGTCAGGAGGAGGCACTCAGCTATTCAAGGCCTTTCTATTCAACGCCTCAGTGTCCCAATCTATCTAGTAATCAATCAATCAATCAATCAACTAACAAGTATTTATTAAGCACATATTATGTGCTAGGCATTGTGCTAAGCCCTAGAAATACAAATACAAAAGTGAGATAGGTTCTGCCCTCAAAGGCTTTGAGGGTAGGAGGTGGGAGCAGAGAAAAAAGGACACATGTACACCAATCAGTAGAAATAGGATATCTGCCAAAAATGCACACCAATAAGTAAAGATTTTATGTGTATGTGTGTGTGTGTACTGATAAGTAAAGGATATACGGTATAAAAAATAAGTATACCAAGAAATAAATATAGAAAATATTTTTTAAAGTACACAGTGTTGGGGGAGGAGTAGGAACTGGGGGTATACAGAAATGCCTTCTAAACAGGGTAGCTCTTGAATTGAGCCTTGAAGAGAGCTGGAAATTTGAAGAAGCAGCACTGAGGAAGAACATTCGAGGCCTGAGAGACAGCCTGTGCAAAGGTATGGGGGCAGGAGAGGAAATGTGTTTGGGGAAAAGCAAGTATTCTCTACTTTGGCTGGAACCTAGAGCGAGTGAAGAAGAATGTGCAATAGGTCTGGAAAGAGAGGTTGGAGCCAGATTGTGAAGAACTTGAAATGCCTAACAAAGGAGTTTGTATTTTAGCCTACAGGAAGATGGCAGACACTGAAGCTTCTTGAGCACTGGAATGACTTGGGTAGTGTTGTGCTGTAGGAATATCATTTTGGCAACTGTGGACATAGAGTCATAGAGTCACAAAATCTCAGGGTTGGAAGGGAACACCTGTGGCCAGATAGTCCAACCCATATACAAAAAGTCACCCCTGCCCCCAAATGGTCCTTTGGGAAAGGAGAGAAAACCTACCACTCCTTCAGGCAGGCAGTCTTTTCCACTTCTGGGTAGCTCCATCTTTTCTCTCTCTCTCTCTGTCTCTCTCTCTCTCTGTCTCTCTCTCTTTCTTTCTTTCTTTCTTTCTTTCTTTCTTTCTTTCTTTCTTTCT